>NC_048448.1:28756095-28875102 GCF_004353265.1 Vitis riparia | reverse complement strand
GGGAAAATTGTGTTTTGGGCTCAAAAATTAAGATTTGGTCCATATAACTTATATAATTTATGGAAATTATATAAGATATCAAAATACCAAAATATCCATTGACCTTTCACATAAGTTTTTTTAGTCTTTATTGCATCACTATTCATGCAACCATAATAATTATATTTTAACAATTTGGATTTTTCATTGTATTTTAAAACTTTTTTTATATAAATAATTGAAAATCAGTATTATCATAAGTGATGGACATGTCATTCACCTAAAATGATATTAAATTATCATTTTAATAGTAGATAACCATACATTCTTTTAAAAATATAAAAAAGATAGATAAGTGATGGACATGTCATTCACCTAAAATGATATTAAATTATCATAAGGAAACCAATCAATATACGGAGTCTTTAAATATTAGGAGAAAACACTTGAATGTTTCTTAGGTCAATGGCACGAAATTTCGTCCTCCATTCCAACCTACCAAGATTAAATCTATAATAATGTAAATTAAATTAATCTCATATGAATTGACTTTACAATTTTTATAAATTTAAAAAAAAAATTGTTTTTACAAACAATTAAAATTGTCAATTTTTTTTATTTTTTCTTTAAAAAATAATTTATAGAATACTCTTATTTTAAATAAAAAATGCCCAAAAAAGTATTTTTTAAAACAAGTTCGAGAAAATAAAACCCTAGAGAACTGAATTTGTTTAAAATTTGGTTTTAAATTGTAATTTGCCAATAAACTATAAGAAAACTAGATCATGGGTGGATAATGTATTTTGAAGAGAATAAAATTCAATTTTCATGAAATGGCAACAAGTTTTATGTGAGGTTTTGAGTCAATTTTTTTTTTTTTTTTTTAAATAAGTATCTAACTTAAACACTTATTTTAGGGCTAATTTTACTCAATCAAATCCTTGATATTTGATGTAAATACATTTAATCACCACATTTGATCAATGGTAGTTTCAAATTTTGTTTCGTTAACACTTTTACAAATTTATTTCATTTATTTTTTAGGAGAATTTAGGTAAAAATATCTTAGATAAATGTGTTTAACTATTTTCTACAAAATGAATTCTTATTTCTAAATGTAAAATTTTATAAGTGAAATACATGTTGCTAAAGTAACTAAATCTTATATTAAGAGTGAATTAATCTATTTACGTTCAATATCAAGAAATTAACCCTTTATTTCATTTAAAATAAAAAATAAAAAATAAAAACCCACCTTTCCCACAAAATGAATTCCGTGGGATTTCATTGTCTTTCTTTCTTCCTCGGAGAAGATGGATACATGGGCATGAGAACCTGTATGCTAAAGCCAGTTTGGTCAGATTCATGTGTCATGGGCATCTAAAATAAAATAATAATTAAAAATATTAAAATCAGTTTTTATATTTGATACATGGAGAATCATTTGTAAACAATCGAAAAGACTCGAGATCCAGGAGAGAACTTCTCAAGAATTTCAGCACACAGCATCCCCACCTTCCAAGGGAGAGTTCATCGGTGTCCTTCCACCTACCAGTGTTTACCTGCAATTTAAGCTGAGTGAGGCCTCGTAGCAAAAGTGGATGGCTTTTGCAAACCCTCAAAGTCAAAGATGGAATTACGATGTTTCTTGAGCTTTATGGGTGAAGATACCCGCCACAATTTTACAGATCATCTCTACAGAGCTTTGAATCGGAAAGGGATTCGTACCTTTAGAGATGCTGAAGAGCTACGAAAAGGAGAAGAGATTGCACCAGAACTTTTAAAAGCTATTGAAGAGTCAAGGATTTGTCTCATAATTCTCTCGAAAAACTATGCCCGTTCTAGGTGGTGTCTGAACGAACTGGTGAAGATCATGGAGTGGCGGAAGTCTATGAGACAATTAGTTTTTCCAATTTTCTACCACGTGGAGCCATCCGATGTGCGAAGACAGACTGGGAGTTATGAACAAGCATTTGAAAGGCATGGAAGAAACCCAGACCAGATACAATGGTGGAGGGCAGCGTTGACGGAGGTGGCCAATATTAGTGGATGGCATTTACAGGATGGGTAAATATCAATTTTTTTTTATTTATTTCCAAGTATTCGTTATTTTTTTTACACCTGATGATGAATCGGAAATCCTTTTTAAAGTTGTAATCAACATCTTATATCTCCTCCTGATTGGGAAAATTAATTAAGAGACTCTTCCAAATTCAGGATCTCCATATCCTATGTGCAAAAAGTGTTATAAACTGAATGTAAATGCATCTTTTGTTATTTAAAATAGAAAAATCATACATTTTCTGAACCATTTCTCTGGAAGCGAGCAATGATGGCAGGGCAATACTCTTTCAAGACGATAAGTTTCGTGTTTGTATCTGTTGACTCACCAAAGGTCTCATGCTTTACAACTGGCAGGTCTGAGGCACTTGTTATCGAGGAGATTACTTCCACTATTTGCAGGAGTTTAAACCGGGAGCTCTTACATGTTGAAAAGAACCTCGTGGGCATGGATTGTCCTAGGATGTCCTCTTCTTCTTCTTCTACTTCTATTGGTCCATGGGATTATGAAGTTTTCTTGAGCTTTAAGGGTAAAGATACCAGCCACAACTTCACGGATAATCTCTATGCAGCTTTATATCGGAAAGGGATTCATACCTTTAGAATCGATGATCTACGGGGAGAAGATATTGCACCAGGTCTTTTGTACGCTATTGAGAAGTCAAGGTTGGTTCTTGTAATTCTCTCGCACAACTATGCTCGTTCCAACTGGTGTTTGGACGAACTGGCGAGGATAATGGAGTGCAGGGAAGAAATGGGAAAAATAGTTTTTCCAGTTTTCTGTCATGTGGATCCTTCCCATGTGCGATATCAGAAGGGCAGCTATGGAGAAGCATTCGCTTATCATGAAAGAAATGGGTTTGGCCACAAGACACAGAGGTGGAGGGCAGCTTTGAGCGAAGTGGGTAGTCTTTCTGGATGGCATGTACATGATTGGTAAGTACAGAATATGCATATTTTTTTTATACATATAATCTTCTGCGAGTATCTCTATAAAACAGAAATCTATTAGAGGGTCTAATAAACTTTATACAAATTTAGGACCTTTTACATCATACCAGTAAAGCAACCTAGCAATCTAGAGTTATTACATGATTATATCAAGTATTGAAAACTAAAATAGTAAGTATGGAGGTGGGAAAGATGAATAAAGGACAACATTAATTAGAACACCCCTTTTTTATGGTGTTCTAATGGTGCATGAAAGATCTAATTAATTCATCTTTTTCCCCTTTAACATATTCTACTTGCCCATAATTCAAGTGTTTATATGAAACCAAACATAGTAAAGTTTACTTCATGTTTTCTATTGTTTGTTACTCTATTGCCTCACCCATTTATGTGCCTTACTGGTGGCAGGTCTGAGGCAAATTATATTGAGGATATTACTCACGTTATTTTGATGAGATTTAGTCAAAAAATCTTACATGTTGATAAGAAGCTCATTGGGATGGATTATCGTTTGGACCAATTGGAAGAAAATTTTCCTCAGATTATAGACCCATTATCAAATGACGTTCGCATGGTTGGGATCTATGGATTTGGAGGAATTGGTAAGACAACCATTGCCAAAGTTTTATATAACCAAATTGCCGCTCAATTCATGATTGCTAGCTTTATTGCTAATGTTAGAGAGGACTCCAAAAGTCGAGGTCTACTTCATTTACAAAAGCAACTCCTTCAAGATATTTTGCCAAGAAGGAAGAACTTTATAAGCAACGTTGACGAAGGGATCCATATGATAAAAGATAGACTATGCTTTAAAAAGGTCCTTCTTGTGCTTGATGATGTTGATGATTTGAATCAACTAGAAGCCTTAGCTGGTGATCATAATTGGTTTGGTTTAGGAAGTAGAATTATTGTAACAACTAGAGATAAGCATTTATTAGAGGTGCATGAAATGGATGCATTATATGAGGCTAAGAAATTAGATCACAAGGAAGCTGTTGAACTCTTTAGCTGGAATGCGTTTAAACAAAACCATCCCAAAGAAGATTATGAAATAGTTACAAACTCTGTGGTGCATTATGTTAATGGTCTTCCGTTAGGTCTTAAAGTTTTGGGTTCTTTCCTATATGGCAAGACAATACATCAATGGAAAAGTGAATTGCATAAACTAGAACGGGAACCTAACCGAGAAATTCAATGTGTGCTTATGAGAAGTTATGATGAATTAGATCGCACACAAAAGCAAATATTCCTAGATGTTGCTTGCTTCTTTAATGGAGAGGATAAAGATTTTGTTACAAGAATCCTAGATGCTTGCAACTTCTTTGCAGAGAGTGGACTACGAGTCCTTGGTGATAAGTGCCTCATAAGTATTATAGACAACAACATATGGATGCATGATTTGTTACAACATATGGGATGTGGCATTGTTGGACAAAAATTTCCTGAAGACCCTGGAAAATGGAGCAGATTGTGCTATCCTGAGGTTGTAAGTCGTGTGTTGACAAGAAAAATGGTAAGAACAAAATGCAAATGAACCTACTTTCAAACTTGAATGATATTTAGAATACAAAATCTTCAATAATATCATTTTTCTGAAGTTATAAATCTTAATTTACTTCTATGTATTTTGCTCTTCACTTGTTGTCTACTTTTGTTTGTTAGGGAACAAAGGCAATTAAAGGGATACTTTAACTTGTCTATACCAAAGCCGATACACATTACTACTGAATCCTTGGAGATGATGAAGAATCTTAGGTTGCTGAAAATCTATTTGGATCATGAATCTTCTTCTATGAGGGACGATAATAAAGTAAAGTTGTCCAAAGACTTTGAATTCCCTTCTTCAGAGCTAAGATATCTCTATTGGCAAGGATATCCTTTGGAATCTTTGCCATCAAGTTTTTTTGCGGAGGACCTTGTAGAACTTGATATGCGTTATAGCAGCTTAACACAACTTTGGGAAAATGACACGGTATGCTTATTTTTTCATGTTTCTTCTTTAGTTAATCTCCAAATCCATGAAAGCTTATACATTGAAGAATTTTATTTTTTTTTTTTTTCTATTACAGCTTCTTGAAAAGTTAAATACTATCAGACTGAGTTGCTCTCAACACCTCATTGAAATTCCAGACATCTCAATTCGTGCACCCAATCTAGAGAAACTAATTCTTGATGGTTGTTCAAGTTTGCTTATGCTTCACCCGTCTATTGGAAAGCTGAGCAAGCTTATTTTATTGAATTTGAAAAACTGCAAAAAGCTTAGCAGTTTTCCTAGCATCATCGACATGAAAGCGCTTGAAATTCTTAATTTCTCTGGCTGCTCAGGGCTTAAGAAGTTTCCAGATATTCGAGGTAACATGGACCATTTATTGGAGCTTCATTTGGCTTCAACTGCTATCGAGGAACTTCCCTCCTCAATTGGGCATATCACTAGACTTGTTTTATTAGATCTGAAAAGATGCAAAAATCTTAAGAGTCTTCCCACGAGTATTTGTAGGTTGGAATCCCTTGAATATCTGTTTCTTTCTGGCTGTTCAAAACTAGAGAATTTTCCAGAAGTAATGGTGGATATGGAAAACTTGAAAGAGCTTCTTTTAGATGGAACATCTATAGAAGGGCTACCCTCATCAATTGACCGTCTAAAAGGCCTCATTTTATTGAATCTGAGGAAATGCCAAAACCTTGTGAGTCTTCCAAAAGGCATGTGTAAATTGACATCTCTTGAAACACTCATTGTCTCTGGTTGTTCACAATTGAACAATTTGCCAAGGAACCTCGGGAGCCTGCAATGTCTAGCACAGCTCCATGCAGATGGAACTGCTATAACACAACCACCTGACTCAATTGTTCTCTTGAGAAACCTCCAAGTATTGATCTATCCTGGATGTAAAATATTAGCACCTACCTCTTTGGGGTCACTCTTTTCATTCTGGTTATTGCATAGAAACAGTTCAAATGGGGTCGGTTTGCGCTTGCCTTCTAGTTTTTTTAGTTTCAGGTCCTTCACAAATTTAGATCTAAGTGACCTCAAACTAATAGAAGGAGCAATCCCCAATGATATTTGCTCCTTAATATCATTGAAGAAATTAGATCTAAGCAGAAATAATTTTCTAAGTATACCTGCTGGCATCAGTCAACTTACAAATCTAAAAGACCTCAGATTGGGGCATTGCCAGAGTCTCATAATAATTCCAGAGCTTCCCCAAGTATCCGAGACGTAGATGCACACAATTGCACTGCCCTTTTTCCAAGCTCATCCAGTGTATGCACATTGCAGGGGTTACAGTTCCTATTCTATACTTGTTCCAAACCAGTTGAGGACCAATCCAGTGATCAAAAGAGAAATGCATTACAAAGATTTCCACATAATGATGCGTCTTCCTCTGCTTCTGTTTCCTCTGTAACTACCTCACCTGTTGTGATGCAGAAATTGCTTGAAAATATTGCATTTAGTATTGTTTTTCCTGGCAGTGGAATTCCCGAGTGGATCTGGCATCAGAATGTGGGATCGTTTATAAAAATAGAGCTGCCTACAGATTGGTACAATGATGACTTCTTAGGATTTGTTCTCTGCTCTATTCTTGAACATCTCCCTGAGAGAATTATATGTCGATTGAATTCTGATGTTTTTTATTATGGAGACTTGAAAGACTTTGGTCATGATTTCCATTGGAAAGGAGACATTCTTGGGTCAGAACACGTCTGGCTGGGTTATCAACCATGTTCCCAGTTGAGGTTGTTTCAATTCAATGACCCCAATGACTGGAATTACATTGAGATTTCTTTTGAAGCAGCCCACAGATTCAACTCAAGTGCATCCAATGTGGTGAAGAAGTGTGGGGTATGTCTTATATATGCAGAAGATCTTGAAGGAATCCATCCACAAAATAGAAAACAACTTAAGAGTAGGGGATGTAATGTAGTCGAGAGAAGCAGTGACAGAGATGGACTCCATGGAAGTGGAATGGACTCTAGTTCTAGTGGTAGCAGTCAGGGGCCCTCTAACAGTCCCACGCTCAAGCTCAAGCGCAAACGCCCTCAAGAATGACTACCATCATCCAGGCGCTTTCTTCCAATAAAAACCTCTCCTCTGTTGATTTGGTCATGCATGCTTGAAATCAATGATGATTTTTGTTGTCAATGATTCTTGGCGAACTCCTCGAATCATGTCAGTATATTATATCTCTGTCAACCTCTGGTTAGTCTTCATCTTTTCTCTTATTAATTTATTTTGATTGAAGCAACTGAAATTCTTGAAGGAGTCTTTCTTCTTTTCTTCAATGTTTTTGGCAAACATTTTTATTTGAATCTAACCTTTGATTATGCTGGAATATGTTGTTAAACCTATGTAAGTTTCTAACAGTTTGAGTTCTATCTAGCACTGGTGGCGCATATGAGTTGTTTGAGTAAGAAAATGAAGCAAAGTTGGTGTTGGGTGATGAATGCAAGTTGTCGGCTATTATTTATGAACCTAGTTGGTTCCTGCGGAGCAATTCCTTTCAAATTAATGCAGCGGTGCCACCAGCTTGGAATTTTGCATTCTTATGAATTATTGTATATAATTGTCAGCTGTTCTTTATGCACCCAGTTAGTTTCACTGCTGTGACAAAAGTGCTGGAATGGTTTACTCAATTCATTGTTTATAGAATTTGGTGAAATGTTATCTGGTTGGATGGTCTTAACATCAGTAAGATGTTCAGCTTTAAGAGTGAAGATACAGAGATTTTAAAAATGGCAATGTTTCTAGAACCACTAATTTTTCCAGCTGCAAAACCATGTGGCTGGATGAGTTGTTTGTACAATGTTTATGAAGCTTTGTAGTTCTTTTGGCTTCTAGAGCATTGGAATTTATTAAACTTGTTGTCTACTTATTTAATTTGAGGAATTAATTCTACTTTATTGGTTGTAGCCATGCACATTTTACTCTTAATTGATTTGTAGAGGTTTGAATTTTGTCCTTTTTTGGTCTTTATTTTTCTTTATCATTGTTGACTGTTTCGATAACTAAATGCTACATAACATTCCAATTCTCCAAGTTTGATTACTTTTTTGTAGGTTCGTTTGCTTGTTTTCCTTGGCACTTCCTTTTCTTTTCTTAGTACTTTTCAGGAACCGAACATAACCTTAGTGATTAGCATATACATATAACCAAGTTACTTTTAGTTGATTTTTTTCCTTTGGTCAACATTTTCTTACCATAGTGGAAGCATTCAACATTGTTCTATTTGAATTCTTTGTAGTGCATTTCATATTTCTCTTCTCAAACATTATCTGTCAACTTCTTCCTTACTACCTCTTTGGTTCGTTTTCTTTTCTTTCTTTTGTCTCAAAGCATTTTGCTATCTTCATTTGTTTTTCTTTTTCTGCAAAAGAACACTTCCTTTTCAATTTTGGACGAACTTCGGCTGATATACTTAGTTGAACATCTTGATTAGCTAATATTAGTCTTTCCAACTCCAATACAGATGGTTAAGTTGCCAAACCATGAATTTTCGTATTGGATTTTGAATCATGTACTCTCTACTCATTAATTTTAGCTTTAGGATTTAATTATCAAATTTTATGAGCTGGAAATTTTATGTTGAGCATAGACATTATCATTTCATCTTAAAATTTTCCACTTTTTCAATGCATCGACATTTTCCTTGGATAATGTCATGTTCTTGCTATTACCAAAAACTTTCCAAAAAAATCTTTCTATTAAGGTAAAGAAGCACTTCAATCAATCAATAAGAGATTCAACCAAACCAATTAATTGAATTAAAACTTAAAGTTAAAAATCGAATTCAATTTCACATTATTTGTTATGATTATGTTATAGATGATAAGCTAAAATGAAATCACACAATTAGACACAAATTATTTATGTGGAAAACTTTGTCTCAAGATGAAAAGCCGTCAGAGCATTCCCAGCTACCAAACTGTACTAAATCAATTATCAATATACAAGTGAACTGTCTTACCAAAAGGGAGTTCTAGTATCAATCTCTCATTTCCTCCTTTCTTGTGATCTCTACTTGACCCATACTTGATCTTCCATAGCTTGATGTCACATTGGATTGCTTTGGAATCACTTTGAGCTTAAGCTTCTTACTTGGAAGTTGATTCACATATTAAGACCTCAAAAACAGAAATTGGGGGAAGAAAGACATAATCCCTTTAAGGGGATACCTAGTGCTCTAATAATTATGTATAAGATTGTTCAAGCTAAGGGAAAAATATCCATTCATTGACTCCAACGTTGCATTGATTTCCTTATTTGAATTTTTCCTTGTAGAGATTAAAATATCATAATTGTAAAAAATATTAATCTTTGAATTTTCATAAATATCAAAATTATTACACAAAAATTTAGTAAAAAAATATTGGTGTGATAAAAATTGATCAAAACTCATAAAAATGTTAGGAAAAACCTTAAGGAATGATAAAATAATCAATAATGTTATTGTTGAAATTATTTTGAAGAAAAATAATTTATTTATTATAACATTTGTAATACTTAACAATAATTTGCAGAACTGAAGATGCCTTTAATATTAAAGGATAAGTCATCTAATTTGGATATATTTGATGATATAAAATCGTACATTATTTTTTGTTTAAAAATATTTAAAATTTTATTTACAACCATATGTTTTTTTTATATTTAATTACAAATTTTATTAAAAAAATTGTAAGTGATGATCATGTTTTCCTTATTTATTTACAACAAAAGATATAAAAGTCTTATTAGAAATATTATCATGATCGTTTTATAATTTTAAAAATCATTTAAATCAAATTTGAAAATGAAAGTTTAATATCTCATACCATGAAACTATCTAAGGTAGGGTGGTGAGGGTTGCATAGGTAGTTCTTAGAATTTAGCCTACAAATTACCAATTTTTTTAATGAATTTTTTAATTAGATTAATAATTATTGGTTATTTCAATAATTCCAATCACACAAGGAAATATGCCATATATATGAAAAACCTCCCACAAAGTCTCCCAGACACTTTATCTAAGTAAAATATCATGGGGTAGGAGATTCCAATGGTAAAATATTCATTACTTATAAAGAATTAAGTACATAAATTTATCTAGTAGTTGCTACTCCTTGAAACTTATGCTCTAGTCCTACACCTAACCCATGTTGATGACGTAAAACTTTTATGCACCTTAGTGGACTCCTCAACACCTTAAGAAGGAGGCGATACTTTATCACAAAGCCTTGAACATTGGCAAATCAGTTTGAGAGTTTTGAGTTAAATGCAAATAGTAATGATTGTATACCTAGTACACTTAGGACAAGATTTTGAAATCATGATTTTCCCAAAAACAAATTTGTAAAATGATAAAAATTGTAAACTTCACAAATTGTCCAAACTAGGCAATTTAGGGCTTGAATGCTTGAGCGCCTTTTAAGTAAAGCTTAAGCGACCCTTGTTGATGCTTGTGCACTCTTAAGGAATATTTGAGTGATTGATTAGGGTGCTTAAGTGCACGCTCAACTTTAGAATCCTATTTTTCAATTAAATTAAACACTCAATTTTCAATTTCCTAATGCCAACTTTATGCCTGCCTAAAAGTCATTATCCTTTTCATAGCTCACAATACTTACCTGTATTTCCCAAGTTCATTTTTTACACTTTGAGTCTTCACAAGCAATGTAAGTTGTAGGAAAGTATGTATAGTATTAAACTAGGATAAATAAAACAAAATTACCAATTTAATCTAAATAAACTAATGTAGAAATAAATAAAAAATGTAATTAAAATTAATTTATTTACCAAAGTTTTATTTTAATATTTAATTTTGTGCATGGATATTTACTTAAATATAACATATGCAAGTATAAATAATAAGTGCAACTTGACAATGTTTTCCATGAAAGTTAAGCTATTGTAGAGGTTGTATAAGGATGTGATAAGGGACAAAAGTCATCTTAATCTATGAGACAATATATAACAACCATTATAGTTTGTTTCCCTTTGAAAGGTGGTAGACCTTCAACAAAATCCATGGAGATATTAAAACATCTTGTGATGGAATGAGCAATGGTTTTAGTAAACCTTATTAAGTGCATAGCATTAGGAAGGCATTGGAGTTTATGGTTTACCAATTTCTTTCAAATTAAAAAAAATTACAATTGTAAAAGAAAGTGAGCAATCTCTTTTGGTCATTGCACTCATGGTTGCTATACTATATAATGAGGTTTGACTTAGTAGTAGGAGTGATTGAGCTCACAACTTGCACATTGACACCTATTGAGGAGTCAAGGTGCAGCCTTGTAATTCTCTCTGAACACTATGCCCAGTCCAAGTGGTGTTTGGATGAATTGGCAAAGATCATTGAGTGCAAGAACCAAAATGGAAAATTAGTTTTTCTGATTTTCTACCACCTGGAACCATCCTATGTGCGAAAATAGATGGAAAGTTATGGAGAAGCATTTGCCTGTCATAAAGACCATGAGGAGGGAAGGAGGAAGGTAGAGAGGTGGGGGCAGCGTTGACGGAAGTGGCCAGCCAATCTTTCTGGATGGCATGTACAGAATGGGTAAATATAGCTTGTTTCATACAATCTTTTGCAAGTTTTCTTTGTTTTTTATACATGATAAAAGAAAAATCTATGAAAAACTATATTCGCATTTGTGTCTTGTCCTAAAAAATAAAATCTTATTCATTATTAATTCGAGGCTTGATTCTGGTTATTAACAGATCACCTAGGTTCATGGCCCATAAAAGTTAAAATAGGAAAATCATAGATTTTCTAAAGCATTTCTCCAAACTACTTCTCCACAAAAAAAATGATGGTCAAGCATGTGACTCTTTGAAATGAAAGGGACAAATATGATGTTTTTCTCATCGGAGAACTAATTTGGAGTTTTTTTTATCCTATATGATATAGTCTTACTCTTTCAAGATATTAGTTGCATATAAAAGGTCTTACGACTTGAAGTCATGTATGTGGAACTCAAGATAGAAGGCAAAAGCTTCTTCATGAGACTTTAAAATTTGATAATTTAAAAGGTCATATATCCTTTTGTTTTATTCAAAACAAAGGCTTTCAAACTTCATCTTTATCCTTGAAACTCCAAAAAGGAACTCTTTTTTAATTTGTTCACACAAAAAAGAAAAATTCTAGATTTCAATAAGGTGTCTTGTTTACATCTTACTTTTTTGGTGGGCTTTCCCTTCCTCTTTTTCATTTTGTTATCGGGAAATAGAGATTGTTTTGGCTGTATGTGAAAATGATGATGTTTTATTTGGAATTGCATGTGTGATTAAGATACATTGCTTTTACTATTTGATAATCATTGATAATTGGTAAAAGCAGGATTTCGTTGTAATCAACTCTACCAATGGGAATAAGTTGATTTTTGGTAAACTCACCTTTCTTCTTCATCATTTATTTCTTTTTAAAGATTTTATAACAAATATAAGTAAATATTTAACAATGATCTATATATTTAGTCTTCAAAATTGTCTCATTTGGAAGATATAACTATGTCTTATATTGAAATTTAATTGATTTCCTATTTCTTTTAATTTATTTCTAGGGTTAATTTGCTGGTATGCACAAACAAATATTCTTGATTTTTCTTAGTGTTTTCTAATTCATACAAATACCATCTTAGGATAGACTTCATGAAAAAAGTAGCTTATGAAAGTATGTAAAGTTTTCAATAAAGGCCAACATAATCTAAGAAGGGAGGTGAATGCTCTTCTAATATGGATGAAGGTTACCAAAGATGATTAAAGGACTACATTTAGAAGGCCTCTTTTTTAATGTTGTTCTAATGGTGCTTGAAAAAGCGGCTAAATATCATCCAAGAATAATATCTCTATTTGTCTAAGGATTGCCAATGATGTAGTTCATGTTAGCTAAATAGATTTCACACTATTACCTTATTGATCTCCATTGTAATGTATATTGACATAATGAAAACACTTAAATTTGCGATATAATTAATTCATCCTTACTCCCCTAACACATTCTATTTGCCCATAATTTAGGTTTATAAATGAGACTATGCATAATCAAATTTAGTTCATGTTTTTTGCTATTTGTTACTCTATTGGCTCATCCATGTATGTTTTTTGCTAACTCATCAATGTATGTACCTTTCTGGTGTAGGTCTGAAGCAGATGCTATTAAGGATATTACTTGCACTATTTTGCAGGATTGAGTCAAAACTCTTACATGTTGAGAAGAATGTAATTGGGATGGGTTCTCGCTTGGTAGAAATTATTTTGCAGATTATAAACCCATTACCAAATGATGTTTGCATGGTTGGGATCTATGGATTTGAGGAATGGGTAAGACCACCATTGCCAAAGTTTTATTTAACCATATTGCCTTTGATTTCATGATTACTTGCTTTATTGTGATGTTAGAGAGGGTTCCAAGAGAAAGGGTCTACTTGATTTACAAAAACAACTCCTTTATGATAGCTCGATAAGAAGGGTTGAATCACCAAACAATGTTGATGAAGGGATCCTTATGATGAAAGACAGGCTATGTTGTAAAAAGGTTCTTTGGTTCTTGATGATATTGACAAGTTGAGGCAATTGGAAGCTTTAGCCAGTGATCATAATTGGTTCGGTCTAGGAAGTAGAATTATTATAACAACTAGAGAGAAGCATTTGTTGGGACGTGAAATGGATGCATTATATGAGGTTAAGAAACTGAATCAAAAGGAAGCTATTGAACTCTTTAGTTGGCATGCATTTAATCAGAACCAACCCAAAGAATATTATGAAACACTTTCAAACTTTGTGGTACGTTATGTTGATGGTCTTCCATTGTGTCTTAAAGTTTTAGGTTGTTTCCTATGTGACAAGACACTAGGTGAATGGGAAGATGAATTGCATAAACTAGAACAAGAAGCTAACCAAGAAATTCAAAGCGTGCTCAGGAGAAGTTATGATGAATTAGAGTGCAAACAAAAGCAAATATTCCTAGATGTTGCTTGTTTCGTTAATGGAGAGGATAAAGATTTTGTTATAAGAATCCTAGATGCTTGCAACTTCTACGCAAAGGTTGGAATAAAAATCATCATTGATAAGTGCCTTATAACTATTTTAGACAACAAGATATGGATGCATGATTTGTTACAACAAATGAAGCAAGACGTTGTTCAAAAAGAATTTCCTGAGAGCCTAGAAAATGGAGCAGATTATGCTATGTTGATGATGTAAATCATGTATTGACAAGAAAAACGATAAGAGAAAAATGCAAAGAAACCTACTTTCAAACTTGAATGATATTTAGATTGCATATCGTTCAATAATATATCATTTTTGTTTTAAGTTACAAATTGTACTTTACTTTTATGTATTTTGATCTTTACTTGTTGTCTACCATTGTTTGTTAGGGAATAGAATCAATTAAAGGCATACTCTTGGACTTGTCTATACCAAAGCATATACACATTACTACCGAATCCTTTGCAATGATGAAAAATCTTAGGTTGCTCAAAATCTATTCAGATCAGGAATCTACTTTTACAAGCAGGGAGGATAATAAAGTAGAGTTGTCCAAAGACTTTGAATTCTCTTCTTATGAGCTAAGATATCTCTATTGGCAAGGATATCCTTTGGAATCTCTACCATCAAGATTTCATGTGGAGGACCTTGTAGAACTTGACATGCATTATAGCAGCTTAAAACAACTCTGGGAAAATGGCATGGTATGATTATTGATAATTTATTCATGTTTCTTCTTTAGTTAATCTCTAGAGTCCATGAAAGGTTATATCATTTTTTTCTGTACAACATCTTGAAAAGTTAAATACTATCAGACTGAGTTGCTCTCAACACCTCATTAAAATTCGAAACTTCTTAATTAGTGTGCCCAATCTGGAGAAACTAATTCTTGATGGTTGTTCAAGTTTGCTTGAGGTTAACCCATCTATTGGAAAGTTGAGCAAGCTTAGTTTATTGACTTTAAAAAACTCAAAAGGCTTAGTAGTTTTTCGTACATCATCAACATGGAAGCGCTTAAAATTCTTAATTTCTCTGGCTGCTCAGGGCTTAAGAAGTTTCCAAATATTCAAGGCAACATGGGACATTTATTGGAGCTTTATTTGGCTTCAACTGCTCTCGAGGAACTTTCTACCTCAATTGAGCATCTCACTGGACTTGTTTTATTAGATCTGAAAAGGTGTAAAATCTTAAGAGTCTTCCCATAAGTGTTTGTAAGTTGGAATATCTTGAATATCTCTTTCTCTCTAGTTGTTCAAAACTAGAGAATTTTGCAGAAATGATAGAGGATATGGAAAATTTGAAAGAGCTTGTGTTAGATGGAACAATAATAGAAGGGCTACCCTTGTCAATTGACCATCTAAAAGGTATCGTTTTATTGAGTTTAAGGAATTGTAAAAACCTTGCGAGTCTTCCAAAAGGCATGTGTAAATTAACATCTCTTGAAAAACTCATTGTCTCTGGTTGTTCATAATTAAATAATTTGCTAAAGAAACTTGGGAGCCTGCAACTTCTAGCACAACTCCATGCAGATGGAACTGCCATAACACAACTACCTGACTCAATTGTTCTTTCAAGAAAACTTGAAGTATTGATCTATCCTGGATGTCAAATATTAGCACCTACCTCATTGGGGTCGTTCTTTTCATTCTGGTTATTGTTAAAATCACTATGGACTCACATATGGAGCATAGTTTTTTATTAAGTTATCCATATCTATTTCAATTTGTTTTCATTGAGTATGGGCCACCTTATGTGTAAAGCCCAATGCCATAACGGGTCTTAGATGATGGGCCTAAGACACGCGAGGCCCAACAGTCCAAAGGTTATGGTCCCTAAGACAAAGAGGGAATTTGTATATTGATTAATGCCCAATTGGTGTCTCAGCTGATTCGTGTCCAGCTAGTGCTCCTTGATTGAGGGAGTAATCAACAAAATTTATAACCTATTACACCATGAATTAGGGTAGCAAAGACAAAGCTACTATAGCATAGTGGCTCTAGGATCGTTCACTGGGATGGGTTTTCACTTTGCAAATGATATTAATTCAAAGCTGAATTGGTGCCTTTTCATTTCAAGGTTAGCTTTAAAAGAAAACATAAAGATGCTTGAATGAAAAAAAAGGTTTGGTTTTAAACTAACCAAAAATAGTAACTGATTTTACTTATAAAGAAAAGTGTCTCTTAGAGTTTAGATCACTAGGCTTAGGTTCCTTATACAAAAAGGGAGTTCCGGTCACTTGTTTTGTTTCCTCGCATTAGAGAATTAACATATAGTTAATTCTCTAACCGGTATGGTATAGATGCTTCCCTTTAATGGGTTCAAAAACTAAATCCCTCTCACTGATGCATCTTGCAATGGCTCATACCTCTCACCTAGCACTTGCCATTCAAGGTGATCTTTATGCTTGGATTACCCGTTAAAAGCTCGCAAGAGATAACTAATGGATGTCTCCTTGGAGTTCAAAAGCTTACCAAGTGTTGGCAATTCTAGAAATCCTACCTTCAAGTCACCTCCTAGAGGCTCGCAAGGGATAAACTAGTGAATCTCCATGGACGGAGATCACTTGCCTTACCAAGTGTTGGCCCAGGTGATTTAAAAGCGTTTTAAGTTAACTAAAAATATAGAAATCACTAAAGGATCACACTTTCTCTTCATTAAAAACTAAAACAACAAAACTTCCAATTTTTCATTCGGAAACTTACCCGGCTTTCTTCACTCCAAGAGACGAAGAGCCTAGCCTCTCATCCTCTGAGGAAAAATCCTCAGAGCTTGAAAGAAAACTAATGAGAAAACAAAAATATGAAGAAAAAACAGAGCAAGTGCTCTGTTCGTCAATTTCACATATATTATATCTATATACATGATGGATCTCCTAGAAAAAGCTCCTCGAGTGTCACCTTTTTAGTGTTTACAAGAGAGTTTATATAGGAAGGTAATTTACCCTTCCTTGGAAACTTCCTAACTAAGGAATTACATGAGTGGCTGAATACAAGGAGAAAATGGAAATTTAGACACAAAAATATCTGAAGAAAAGATCTAAAAGAGTTTGTTGCAAATATAGGGAAACTTCAGGAGAAATTCCACAGCACTGTGCAAAATGGCTGCGAAATCATTTTGCAGCAAAAGGGTGATTTCGCAGCCGTGCAAAATTCTTCCTTCAGCTTGGAGTGATTAGCTTCCAATGGCTGTAACTCCTTCATTTCAACTCCGAATCATGCAGCGTTTGAAGCATTGGATTGTTGACTTCCTGAGCTTTGAAATGGTATATAGCATGTATAAATTGGACTCCAGGAAGTACTCCAAAAGTGGCTGACATGACTGTCATAAAAAATGCTTCATGGCAGATTTCTCTTTACTTCCCCTCCTTGGATTCCGGATTTGCTTATGGCAAAGGACTTTAAAGCTTCGGTTCTTCATGTTTCTGAGCTCTTCATTGCTTTGCCATGGATTCCAAATAACTCTCCTCAATCTTGGATTGCTTTGGTGATCAAATTACTAACAAAAACACCAAAACTTACACAATTTGATTAGATTGATTGCAAGGGTCCTTAACATGCCAATTGAGTTAAAAGGTAATAACTACTATTCAAAAGTGTTTAAAAGAGTTAATTACAAGCTATGAAATAGCACTTTTTGAGTAGTAATCATATATAAAGGGATTTTCACAAGGTTGGTGTTTGTTGATTAATTTTTGAATAGATAGAACTCTTTCTCTCCTTCTTCCCATCTTTAGAGAGATTGCAGAAAGGTGGTTTCCTCTTTATAGCCTTAGAAGATCCGTACTTCTTCATTAAGCGCAATGGACTCGGGTTTGTTCCCTTTCTATAGAAAATTATGGCATAGTTTCTTCATATGATTAAGCATACGATTCTTGTCTGATGTTACATGGATTTGAAAATGGAATTATATCAATTGGTATTCGAGCCGACATGTTTAATCCTTGAGAAATTGCCATATTTCAATTCTTAATGCATAGTTCTTTGTAAAATATGTTGCAACCTAATCCGTCGAAGCCCTTATCAGGCATACAACTTCGCTCCTGTCATGGTGGCCCTACCTGCAATGGCGTTTTGGCGGACAATTGGTGATCGGAGAAGATGACTCCGATCCTTGGCACCATTGCGACCATGACGACGGTGATGCTACGACGCCGCCTTGCACGTTGTGACATCATTTGGTGCTGTTGTCGGCGTCTCCGAACGTAGGATTGCCGCGACGCTGATTGGATGAGGGTTGGAAGTGCTATTGCAATCCAAGGCCTGCTACAGATCGGTGGTGTCTTCCCTGCGACGCCGGTGAGGAGCGCCGTTTTGGCTCTACTGCAGGCGTTCTTGCAACTTCATTCAAGCTTCATTTTAGCGTTGCTGAAGAGCCACTACAATGCGTCATTGGGGATCAAAAAGTGCCGTTTCGGTGCCGTTTTGGCGTCGCTGAGGAGCCACTGTAGGCATCGTTAGCCTTGCACTGCCATGACACGGCTTAGAGAAGTGGTTGTTTGGGAATCAAAATAGTGTCATTCCGGCGCTGTTCATTTTGGCGGACAGAGGAGGCACTGCCGGCGTCCTTGACACCGTTTTGACGCTGATTTTGGTGATCGGAGGCGGTGCTATGGCGTTTTCATTGCGCTGCTATCTAGAGCGATGCCGTTATGGCGTCGTTCCAGTGATGGTGTTGTCGTTCCGATGCTGGTGCCACTGCTGATGTTGTTTGGCATCATGTGCCCACTTAGTTCTTATTCTTAATTTTTGGAAGATGGGTCCTTGAATAAGTCCCCAATCCGCCCATCCCTGAAACCCAGAAATGGGAACTATACCAGGTAATGTTTAATATTTATAATATATATATATAAAAGGAGTGGAATTGTTAGTAAAATAATTGAATAAAGATAGATATAAATTGTTTAGAGGAAGGTGTGGCAAAGGTGGTTGTTTGTTAGCTTTGTTATGAAGCCCACCAACATTCACCACTATTAGATTTGTTTTATGATAAGTAGTATGCATCGCCGTGAAGATGGTGCGAGTTTGCATATGTGCATGAGTGAGAGGATTTGGTGAAGATTTCTTTAATGAATTGTTGTTCTCAAAGCTCCGGTTGAATTGAGAACTGGTAGGGCCTTTGTTTGGATTCTTATACCATTGCATTCCATGAAAAGTATTGGTGATTCGTAAGAATTGACATAATTGCTTTGCTTTTAAGGAGGTTCATGGCTGAGATATTATGCAATAAGAATTTACCATTTCTTGTTACATTTATGTTTAATAGTTTTAAAATAAATGAGTTATATATATATTTGTTGCCAAAGTAACTTATATTATATAATTTATTTATTTATTTTGAAATATGTAAACATGTTATTATTGTATAAAATAATCGGTCCAAAGGAAGATTATTTTAATATAATAATAAATAAAGTAGTCATAAATATGTGACATATAAAGTTTATCCTGCGTGTTGTATGTGAGTCCAAAGACAGGCATACTGCTTTGGGTTTTTTTCGTTAATATTTATGAATTAATTTTGTAAAAGAATACCAATTACAAGTTGATATTTTTTGTCCAAAGACTGAATATTAATGTTTGTGCTAGGTATCTTGTAATAATTTATTCATATATGCATGATATTTATTTATGACTGATTGTGAGCTTTATTGTTATGAATTCAACATCTTCTATATTTGCTAATGTTAATAACATTCCTGTGCTTAATGACACAAACTTCAAGAAATGGAAGGAGCAAGTTATAATTGTGCTCGAGTGCATGGATTTGGACTATGCATTAAGAGAGGATCGCTCTCTTAATGGGAGCACTGCTGAGCAAAGGGTTGTTATGGAAAAATGGGAGTGATCCAATCGCATGAGTCTAATGATAATGAAGCACTCAATTCCAAAAGCTATAAGGGGTGCAATACCTGAGGAGACCCAAGCCAAGACATTCTTGGATCAGATAGCAAATTGATTCGCTGCAAATGAAAAGGTTGAGACAAGCACTATTCTTAGTAAGCTTGTCTCCATGCGGTACAAAGGGAAAGAGAATATAAGGGAGTATATAATGAAAATGTCCAAACCTGTGACTAGACTCAAGGCAC
Source organism: Vitis riparia (assembly GCF_004353265.1). Lineage (NCBI taxonomy): Eukaryota > Viridiplantae > Streptophyta > Magnoliopsida > Vitales > Vitaceae > Vitis > Vitis riparia. The sequence goes on along the minus strand of NC_048448.1, from coordinate 28,855,057 downwards.
TAAAGTTAGAGTTCTCAGAAGACATACTCGTGCACTTGGTCTTGATCTCTCTGCCTACACAATTTAGTCTATTCAAGATTAGTTATAACACACAAAAGGAAAAATGGACTCTGAATGAGCTTATTGCTCAATGTGTACAAGAGGAGGAGAGATTGAAACAAGAGAAGATAGAACATGCTCACTTGCCTTCCACATCTCAGGGATTTGGTACCAACAAGAAAAAAAAGAGGGACAATAAAGGAAAACAAACTGCATTTTCTAGGACATCAAAGCAAAAAGTGCAAAAGAAACAAGATAAGGAGATCACTTGTTTCTGTTGTAAGAAAGTGTAGGGAATTAAACCGAATTCCCAACATGTGAGAAACAAAAATAGAGAAAACACACGCCAAAGAAAAACAAGCACACGCACAAGACAGTATTTACTTGGTTCGGCAATTTGCTTACGTCCACAGAGTTGCAGGGATATCACTATTATCAGGGAAGAATACAGTTTACAACCACATCGGCTACAATATTTTCTCTCTATATATAACATGGCAACCACACCACACTAAAAAACCCTAATTACAAAAGGTGGTTCCACAATAGGTTAAACGGACCCAACAAGCCTTAGTAAATCTCCCATTAAAAAGCCATGCAATATTATTCGGGTCAGGTCGCCAAACCGGATCAAACAAGACTAGGCTCCACAAAGCCCAACAGAAAGTTGGTCATATGAAGAAGACATGTACCAAATACGTTGCTTGGCGTGAAAAGAAATATACACTTCTCAACTTTGTTTATTCAGAAATTAATTTAGCTATAGTGCTTACTGACACTTGGTGGATAGATACAGGTGCAACTACTCACATAAGTGTCTTGATGCAGGTTTGCCTAAGGAGTCGACTTCCAACTAATGGTGAAAGATACATCTATGTGGGAAATGACAACAAGGTTGTAGTGAAGGATATTGGTCTTTTTAGATTATAATTAGACTTTGGATGTACTTTGGATTTGGAAGAGACTTTTGTAGTACCGTCGTTTAGACAGAATTTAATTTTTGTTTCATGTTTGGACAAATGTGGATATTATTGTTCATTTAGAAATGGAATGGTTAGTCTTTATCTAAATTCAAATGTAATTGGTACAGGAAGTCTAACAGACAAATTATACAAATTGAACATAAAGGCCTCTAATGGAAATGAAACCTTTCATTCAAGTAATTATGGCATTAAGCGAAAATTAACAAATAAGAATTCATCAATGTTATGGCACAGGCGTTTGGGTCATATTTCAAATCAACGTATTCAAAGGCTTGTGTCAGAAGGAATTCTTGATCCACTTGATTTCTCAAACCTTCAAGCCTATATAGAGTGTATTAAGGGTAAACAAACAAATATGAGGAAAAAAGATGCCAACAGGTGCGATGACGTCTTGGAATTGATACATACGGACATTTGTGATCCATTTCCTACCCCTTCTTGGAATGGACAACAATATTTTATCACTTTCATTGATGATTACTCGCGTATGGCTATCTTTATTTGATTCATGAGAAGTCTCAGTCATTAGATGTGTTCAAAAATTTTAAAGCTGAAGTTGAGAACCAACTAAGCAAGAAAATAAAGGTCGTCAGATCTGATCGTGGAGATTAATATTATGGTAGATATGATGGATCCAGTGAGCAACGTCCAGGGCCATTCGCCAAATATTTGATGGACTGTGGTATCGTTCCTCAATACACCATGTTGAGGACTCCAAGCCAAAATGGTGTAGTAGAGAGGCAAAACTATACTCTTAAAGATATAGTAAGAAGTATGATCAGTCATTCCACCTTACCAGAATCACTTTTGGGTGAAGCTGTCAAAATTGTAGTTTACATTTTGAACAGAGTCCCAAGCAAAGCAATAGCCAAAACCCCATATGAGTTATGGACTAGCAAGAAACCTAGTATTAGGCATTTGCATGTTTGGGGTTGTCCAACTGATCGAGGGTAGGCCTTACAAGACAAATGAAATGAAATTGGACTCCAGAACAGTGAGCTGCTACTTTGTAGGGTATTCTGAAGGGTCGAGAGATTTAAAGTTTTATAACCCCTCAACTAGATCCTTCTTTGAAACGGACAATGCTAAGTTTATTGAGGATGTTGAGTTAAGTGGGAGAGAGCCATTAAGAAAGGTGGTCTTTGAAGAGGAATCTGTTAGTATTCCTATTATTACAACTGGACATGGTCATATTATGTTTGATGACACTATCCAGAATGTACAACCAATAACAGAGATAGCAACTTGTATGCAAATTAAAAAGGTCCATATATGGTTTAAAGCAAGCATCTCGACAATGGTACCGAAAGTTTGATCAAGGGATTACTTCATTTGGTTTTAAGGAGAACACTGTTGATCAATGCATATATCTCAAGTTCAGTGGGAGCAAATTCATTATCTTGGTGCTATATGTAGATGATATTCTACTTGCAAGTAGTGATGTGGAACTTTTGCATGAAACCAAGCTATTTCTATCCAGTAAATTTGACATGAAGGATCTTGGTAATGCATCTTTTGTGCTGGGTATACAGATCTATAGGATCGTTCAAGAGGTATACTTGGGCTATCACAAAAGTCCTACATTGATAAGGTGTTAAGTAGGTTTGGCATGAGCAATTGTGCACTAGGAGACACGCCTGTGGCAAAAGGCGATAAATTTAGTTTGCACCAATGTCCGAAAAATGAACTTGAGAAGAAGGATATGGAGAGGTTTCCCTATGCCTTGGCAGTAGGAAGTCTCATGTATGCACAAGTTTGTACGCATCCAGATATTGCATACATTGTTGGAATGTTGGGCAGATATTTGAGTAACCCAAGTATGGATCACTAGAAAAAGGCAAAACGGGTTATGCGGTATTTACAAAGAACTAAAGATTATATGCTCACATATCGAAGATCCAGTCATTTAGAGATCGTGGGATATTCGAACTCTGATTTTGCGGGATGTCTTGACAGCAGGAAATCCACTTCAGGCTACATCTTCATGTTGGCTGGAGGAGCAGTTTCATGGAAAAGTGTTAAACCAACACTTATTGCTTCTTCTACCATGGAGGTAGAATTCATAGCCTGCTACGAGGCATCAAACCATGGGATATGATTGCGAAATTTTATCACTCAATTGCGAATTGTTGATAGGATTGAAAAACCATTGAGAATCAACTGTGATAATAAGGCCGCAGAATTATATTCTAAGAACAACCGAAGTTCGTTAAAGTCCAAACACATTGACATCAAGTTTTTGGTTGTGAAAGAAAGAGTTCAGAGTCTTCAAGTATCAATTGAACACATAAGCACAAACTCCATGATTGTGGATCCACTCACTAAGGGTTTGCCACCAAAAGTATATCATGAGCATGTCACACATATGGGTGTTGTACATATTGATGATGTGCTAGTATAGTGGGAGTTTGTATTTAGATTTTGTATTTGTTTTCTTGATGTGTTATTATGTTTGTGTTATCTGTATAGACCTTGTTTTCAAAGACTATTGTGTTTGAATACTCTAAATTGAAATGATGACTTTCAGAAGCAGATTAGCATCAAGTGTTGAAAGTGGAACTTGACTATTTTTAGTCATAAAGTAGGATTAATTGGAAATAGACATATTAAAGATCACATTCCATGTAATTTCCATGCTACACATCCATACTTGATCCATGTTGCTAATTTTGTTAATGTTGTGATTATTGATGGGTCTAGTTATAATTATGATTAACGAAGGCCGCTTTAATCCTGTGTTAGCATAATTAGTAAACCGGATTGTTTAAGGATATTTAGATAGAATAGCAAAGATGAGCTCAATAAAGTACTATCATGAACATTGTTCTGTAATATATGTGGTCCAAGTGGGAGATTGTTAAAATAATTATGGACTCACATATGGAGCATAGTTTTTGATTAAGCTATCCGTATCTATTTCAATTTGTGTTCATTGAGTATGGGTCACCTTATGTGTAGAGCCTAATGCCATAACGGGTCTTAGATGATGGGCCTAAGACACGCGAGGCCCAACAGTCCAAAGGGTATGATCCCTAAAGCATAGAGGGAATTCATATATAAAGGGATTTTCACAAAAGTTTGGTGTCTGTTGATTAATTTTTGAATAGATAGAACTCTCTCTCTCCCGCTTCCCATCTCTAGAGAGATTGCAGAAAGGTGGTTTCTTCTCTATAGCCTTAGAAGATCCATACTTCTTCATTAAGCGCAATGGACTTAGGTTTGTTCCCTTTCTATAGAAATTTATGGCACGGTTTCCTCACATGATTAAACATATGATTCCTGTCTTATGTTACATGGATTTAAAAATGGAATTGTATCAATTATTGCCTAGAAACAGTTCAAATGGGATCGGTTTGCGCTTACCTTCTGTTTTTTCTAGTTTCAGGTCCTTAACAAATTTAGATCAAAGTGACTGCAAACTAATAGAAGGAGCAATCCGCAATGGTATTTGCGCCTTAATCTCACTGAAGAAATTGGATCTAAGCAAAAGGAATTTTCTAAGCATACCTGCTGGCATCAGTGAACTTATAAACCTAAAAGACCTCCAGTTGAGGCAGTGCCAGAGGCTCATGGAAATTCTGGAGCTTCCGTCAAGTGTCCCAGACATAGATGCACACAATTGTGCAGCCCTTTTACCAGGCTCATCAAATGTAAGCACATTGCAAGGGCTACAGTTCCTATTCTATAATTGCTCCAAACCAGTTGAGGACCAAGCCAACGGTGATAAGAGGAACGCATTCCAAAGATTTCCACATAATTATGTGTCTTCCACTGCTTCTGTTTCCTCTGAAACTACTTCACCTGTTGTGATGCAGAAATTTCTTGAAAATGTTGCATTTAGTGTTGCTTTTCCTGGCAGTGAAATTCCGGAGTGGATCAGGCATCAGAATGTGGGGTCGTCTATAAAAGTAAAGCTGCTTCCAGATTGGTATAATGATGACTTTTTGGGATTTGCTCTCTGCTCTGTTCTTGAACATCTCCCTGAGAGAATTGCATGCCACTTGAGTTATGATGTTTTTTATTATGGAGACTTGAAAGAATTCGGTCATGATTTCCATTGGAAAGGCAACAATGTTGGGTCAGAACACATCTGGATGGGTTATCAACCATGTTCCCAGTTGAGGTTGTTTCAATTTAATGACCCCAATGACTGGAATCACATTGAGATTTCTTTTGAAGCAGCCCACAGATTCAGCTCAAGTGCATTCAATGTGGTGAAGAAGTGTGGGGTATGTCTTATATATGCAGAAGATCTTGAAGGAATCTATACACAAAATAAAATACAGCTGAGTAGGGGACATACTGTAGTCGAGAAAAGCAGTGACAGTGCTGGACTCAATGGAAGTGGAATGGGCACCAGTTCTAGTGGCAGCAATCACATACCCACCAACAATCCCACACTTAAGCTCAAGCGCAACGTCCTCATGAATGACTACCATGATCCAGGCTCTTTATCCCAATAAAATTCCCTCTTCTGTTGATTTGGTCATGCATGCTCAAAATCGGTGATGATTTTGTTTGTCAGTGGTTCTTGGTGAACTCCTCAATCATGTCTGTATATTATCTCTCTGTCGACTTTACGGTGAGCCTTCGTCTTTTCTCTTATGGAGTTATATTAATTGAAGCGACTGAAATTCTTAAAGGGGTTCTTGTTTCTGGTTTTCTTTGATATTTTAGGCAGACATTTTTGTTTGAATCTGGCTTTTGATTTTGCTGGAATTTGTTATTAAGCCTATGTAAGTTTCTGACAGTGGGTGGCACATATAAGGAACTTGATTAAGAAAATTAATCAAGCAAAGTTGGTGTTTGGTGATGAATGGAAGATGCCAGCTGTTATTTATGAACCTAGTTAGTTTTTTTAGTCATAAATTCACTGTTTTGACAAAGGTGCTGGAATGGTTTACTGGATCCTGCTGTTTGCAATTCAGAGTTCAGAATCCATATATCATTAGACTGATTAATTGTTTTACCTTCGTTCAATTAATGGTTTACTACATTTTTTTCATATACTGGGGTTACAAATGATGGCATGTGTTAAGCATTTAAATTCAAACTGTTTCATTGAAAGCATGACAGATTTTCAAAGTGCTTGAATAAGTATTCTTGAGTGGTTTCTGAACCATTATAGTTTGGCGTTTATTGTATCTTTAGTGAGATTAGCATCATTTCCTCAACTGGGAAATGTTAGTAAACTATAATTCAAAGACATAAATTTGTAGACTTTTGACTATTGCCTTGTCTTCACATAAATTTCGTGCTTTCTTGATATCTACCAAGATTAAAACTTCTTGGAAAATCACAGGAAGCAGCCTATCTAATTAACAACATGCTAATCATAAAACCTATCTAAAGTAATAATTAAGCTTATCAAAAGTCTTAATTAGAAATTTGTCTTCACATACAAAATCCATAAATCCAAATTATAACAATTATCCCAAAAGTAGTAGTAAATATAAATCACTAAAATTCAAATAAACTAGTCTCAAAACTAAACAAATAAAATAACTTCTCAAGCTTTTCCTACCCATGTTGCTCCTTTCTAAAAGTAAGTGTACTTAAAAATATTTAATGAAAAGTGTAAGCTTGAGCCCAATAAAGGATAGAGATTAAGTACATTTATTTAAAAAAAAAAAAAAACAAAATAAGGACACAACCATACGAAACAAACTTGTATTATATGTGTAATTTTTCATAAAAGTATCAAATCAAATTTCATGATAAACATGTATATATTCAAAACAAAATTCTAGTTATTAACAAAAGTGTCCATCATAATCAAACTAATAAAGGTACCTATCATAATGGAACTTACAGAAGGAACATGTTGATAGCTAAAACCAAAACCAATCTAATGGTACATCATAAGTCAATAAGAGTTTGTTTGGAGGAGTTTTTAAAAATAGTTTTCTGTTTTTAAAAATGGGAAATAGATTTTAAAAATTCATAACATTGTTTGGTTACTGTTCTCTATTTCCATATTTTAAAAACAAAGTAAATAGAGAACAACTTTTAGAGAACAAGTAAAGTTGTTTTCATCAATTTTTAAGAATAATATGAAAACACATACACTCTATTATTTCTCTTTTACATAAAATTATAATTTTTCAATTTTTTCTTTAGCTAGGCAAATTAACTCCAAATTAAACAAAATTTAACGTGTTGGATTTCTTAGTAAATCTATTAATTTTTAAAAATAATTTAAAATTTAAATAATAAACTCATTAATACCAGAAATTTATTAATATTATATTTTCTACTAAAAATATAATTTATGATTTTATTATAATATTATTATTTATGTTTTACTAAAAACTATATATTTTTAATTTATTTGTAATTACAAAATTATTTTTATTTTCAATAAGACTTCAATTAAATTTAATTAATTAATATTATATAAATTGAATTTAAAATATTTTTACAAAATTAAAATAAAATTTAAAATTTATCCGAACAAGTCTTTTTGTTTTTTATTTTTAAAATCCTTTTATAATAATAACCTACCAAATATCCTTAATTTTATAAAACATTAAAAAACTTTTTTTGAATCTTTAACTTTAAAAAAGTTTTGAAAAAAAACATAAGAAATCATGATCAAACAAAAAATTAAACATAATTAATTAAAGTACTTAATTAACTTGTATTAAAAACGAATATTAAAATTATTTTTATCTTATAGAAATTTTTGTTTTTATACAATAAAAAAAATTGTTTTACAATTAAAAAAATCATTTATCTTTAACTCATGTATAACTGTGATTTTAATTTTAATTTTTTAATAAGATTTAACTTGAATTTGATTTCATATCTTTATAAATTAATTTTATAAAATAAAAGTAATACATTGTTTCAAACAAGTTTCTTGTTTTTTATTTTAAAAAACTATTTTTTAAAACATCTTGCCAAACACTCTAATTTTTTAAAAATTCTAAAAAAACCATTTCTTGTTCTTTATTTTAAAAACAATTTTTAAAAGACACCGCCAAACAGCCCCTAACTATCCTAATTGGGTTTTTAAAATCATCATTACTCCCACTAATGTTAACAGGGATCAACTCTTTTCTCTTGTTCACTAGAACTAGATAACCAAAACGCGCATGTAAAATAAAAATATAATAAAAAAATTATGCTCAGTCCAAATGGTGTTCAGATGAACTGACCAAGATCATGGAGTGCAAGTAAGAGAAAGGACAAATAGTTCTGTCAGTATTTACCATGTGGATTCTTTCGATGTGCGGAAATACATAGCGACATTTAGAATATTATTTGCCAATTGTGAAGAGGATGTGGCAGAAAGTGCAGAGATGGAGGGGAGCCTTGATACAATATATCTGGATGGCATGTGCAGGATAGGAAACGCTTGACTTTCTTTCAAATTTTCATCCATTACTTATAAAGTTTTGCTTCTAATTTTCATCTATTACTTATTGTTTTGGAAAATAAAATTTTATTTGAGAATTTTGATTTGTTTTTTGTAAAAGTACCTCTACCTACGTATAATATAAAATTTATTAAAATATTTTTTATAATCATCAATAATGTTTGAGAATATATACTTTATAAAAAACAGTTTACCATGTTTTACATGGTGATGCAATTTATCAAATGATATTGAAATAGTTGGAATCTATAGGAGATAAAGTTACTAGTGGTAGATCCTGATGAAATTAATATTGGGGCAAATTATTCTAGTCCCAAATTTTAATTAAAATTTAAGTTTTCAATGGAATATTTTCAATTTCATTGCATTTTTATTTTATTTTTTGTACTAAAATTTATATTCTATAAATAATAATAAACTCATGGTTTATCCAAGAAGAAAAAAAAAAAAAAATTGCACCAAGAAAAAATATAATACAAAAAGCATAACTTTGTTACATGGAGGAGAATAATTGGTCCCTCAATGGCATCAATCCTTTCTTTCTTCCATCAAATTTGGAAATCATACTCATTGCTATATATTAATTCTTAATTGAAACACCTTGGAAATGCAATTAATTCATATAAAATCATCCCCAATCTCAAATTAGCATAATTAGGTCTATTCAAAATATTTCCCTTTATTCTTATGTTTGGGATGAACTTAGAATTTATTGGAATTGTTTTCATGAACCAAAGCAATTTAATGATAATTTAATCAATCAAAACAAAATATAGACATTTCAAAATCAATAATGTAAGCAACTGGTTCCTTTTAATGCTAAAATTATGAATTCAAATACCAAAATGTGAGGAAAAAAAGGCAGTCCAATATCTCAACAATTTGTGATTTTTAAGCTTTGACGAAAAAAAATGTTAGTACAATGTTTGAACAATTTGTTATTTGTAGGCTTTGGAAGTGAATTGAAAATTCTAGAGAATGAAGTAAAAAACTACCCAACTCATGAGTTTGTCATGTTAAATATTTATATCTGCTTTTAATGTATCAGATTTAACAAGAGCAAAACATGGGTGCGTAATATGCATCCACAATAAATAGCTGCTGCAACTAATAGATTATTCTAGCAGTTAGGTTGAGGTGGTAATCTACCATTTATTATCCCCTCACAAGCTAATTGATTTGGGAACAACACAAAGTTTACTATAAATAGTTAACAGCAATGTGCTTGAAGATGTTTTGTAAGTACATCGGCAAGTTGATCAATAGAGGGAATATATTGAATAAGATCATTATGTAACATTTTGTCATGAACAAAATGAAGATCGACTTCAATATGTTTCGAGCAAGCATGAGAGACAAGATTTGTAGCAAGATGAGCAACACTCTAATTATCACACCACAGAAATGGAAGGGTAGCCTATGTTGTACACAATTCCTAAAGTGTATATTGGATTGAAGTGAGCTTAGCAATTGTAGTAGCTAGACCATGATATTCTAATTCAACACTACTCCTTGAAATAACCCATTGCTTAGTACAGGACTAAGAAACCAAATTCAACCTAAGGAAGACACAATAACAACTGGTGTTTTTCTTGTCGTAAGGACAAGAGGCACATATTGCATCCAAATAAGCTTGAAGATGAAGAAGATCAATTGCTTGTCAAAGAATACTGATACAAAGATCTTATCAAATAACACAAAATGTGTTTCACAAATAACCAATGGATAGAAGTAAGCTGAGACATCAACTGACAAACTTATTAACAACAAAAGATGGGTTTGGTTGAGTAATAGTGACATATTGTAGAGCACTAATAGTACTACGATAAAGAGAGGCATTAGGAAATGATTCCCTATCAAATTTTGTCAAGGTTGGACCAACACGACTAGGAGTAGTAGTTGCTTTACAAGTGAGAATCTTTGCGCAAGTATGTAGTGTACTTGTGTCAACTAAAAAGGACTTCAAATGTATGAGTGGCCTCAACACTAAAAAAATAATTGATGACACCAAGATGATATAGGGAAATGAAGCATTAAGGAAAACAATCTATTGAGGGACTTGATTAGAGCTACTACCAACAACTAATATACCATTAACATAGACAAAGATAATGACAAGATACGAGGCTAAAAAATAAACAAACATTAAATTATCACCCTTTACACATCTAAAACCCCAGTTGCCTAAGGCCAATCCTACTTGAGTTCATAGAGACCTTTGTTAAGCTTGCAAACATAATCAAGATATTGGGATGAAAAATCTTTATGGCTAGGATATAAATACTTGCTCATCTAAATCTCCATTTAAAAAGCATTATGCACATCTAACTGTAGAACCATCCAACCAAATGAGAGAATAATCATGAGAACAATTCAAATAGTATCCACTTTAACCGTAGGATTAAAAGCATTCAATGCCATGTGTTTGATGAAATCCCTTGGCAACCAACAATATTGGCTTTTGAAGGTAGAGGAACTAGTGTCCATGTATCATTCTTCTTCAAGGCATCATAATGTGTTCCCATAGCTTTTTGCCAATGAAGATCCTTGATAGATTGTTGAAAAGTAGACAACTCAATGGAAGCATAGCTTGATAAGTCTTAAGTCCAAAAACACCAGCTTTGGCACAAGTGAGCATAGGATGAGTATTAATAGTTGGAGGTAAAAATGAAAATATTGGTAATGACGAATATATCAGTGCTTCAATTTTACGGATATAGCAGAAATATCAGTGGATATTTTTACACTAATATCAGTGGAGCGAAAAATTATTCAAAATTCATAGGAATGCTTAGAAAAACTAAAAGAAAAATGATAAAATAAGTAACAATACACATTTTAAAGTTATTTTGTAAGTGTAATTGACATAGATATGGTTAGGAAGAAAAATAAGCAGAGATATATCAGTAGATTCAATACTTGGATTTTAAAAATAATAAATATGAATTTTGGAAGTGTACACTTAGAAAGTTAGAATTGGGTTAAAAAATATTTGATTTTATTGAATAAGAATAATTTATACATAAATATAATACACATGACATTGCAATAGTCCTTAGTACGAAAATGAAGATCACTGTGGTTCCGTCATATTGTTAGATGGAGGGAGCCCATCTTGTTGAAGACAATATTTATTTAAAAAATTTTAAAATACTTTTATTAAAACATGTTTTATTATATTTTAAATGAAAAATTAAATTAATTTACATAAAATATTTTAATTGAGATTCAAAGTGCTTGAATAAGTATTCTTGAGTGGTTTCTGAACCATTGAAGATTAGCATCATTACCTCAAATAGGAAATGCTAGTAAACTATAATTCAAAGACATAATATATATTTATATTGGTGAACAACCTCACATATAATGGTAGTTGAATACGATATTCTTGCCAAGTGCCTGCCGGCCAAACAAAGATGTGACAGCAGTACAAGCCAAGAAAGGGCTACCAGTATGCCGGCCACACAAATGCAAAACCAATATATAATGGCAACGGTGTTTCCAATTTTTCTTACTTAATTTGGAAAAACCAAAGAAAGAGGGCACTTTCGTTCCTGGAAGCGCTCCTTCCATCCATCAATATTAAAAAAATATATAGAAATAAAAATCCCTTAGGAAAATGACATGAAGCCTACCAGCTCCCCACTTTCTTTCCCATGAATAGGTTAAACATAGCCCAGGGTTTAACCTTAATTATTGCTCTAGAGGACTTTGTCATGGACTTTCTTGTAACTTTAGCACATACAATTTAAGAGGGGTTTCTATGAGCATCAAAAGAGCTTCTTCTACTGATCATTTTAATCCAAAATTGAAGTTTATGCATGGATGAAAGTTTACCACTATAGATAATTTTGTACTAACAAACTCTTTCAAAATGATATTGAAAGAAGACACACTTCAATTCCTCCAGAAATTTACTTGAAAACTGTTATTGAATGTAAAAGGAATTCAATGAAAGGAGAGAGAAAAAATACGACAATGTCGGCCACACAGGAAAGCAGCCTAGCTTAAATATTACGTACCCTGTAATTTGGCTACAAACAACCCAACAATGGCTTCTATGAGCGTCAAAAGAGCTTCGTCTCCTTCTGATACTATCGAATATTGGAGATATGATGTGTTCTTGAGTTTTAGAGGTGAAGCCACCCGTGCTAGTTTCACCCATCATCTCTCCAAAGGCATTGGGTCAAAAAGGCATTCACAACTTTAAAGATGACAAACTTCAGAGAGGAGAAGTGATTGGATCACAACTCTTGAAAACAAGATCATGGAGTGCATGAAAGAAAGAAGACAAATAGTTCTGCCGGCATTTTACCATGTGGATCCTTCCGATGTACGTAAGCAGACAGGGAGTTTTAGAATATCATTTGGCAATTGTGAAGAAGATGTGGGAGAAAAGGAGAAAGTGCGGAGATGGAGGGGAGCCTTGACAAAAGCCGGCAGTCTATCTGGATGGCATGTGCAGGATGGGTAACACCTAATTAAAATCTGTTTTTTAAAATAAAATTTTATTTGAGATTTTTTTTTTAAATGTTGATTTATTTTATATGAAAGTACCTCCACCTACTACTAATATAAATTTATTAAAATATTTTTTATAATTTTCAATTATTTTTGGGAATACTTTATAAAAACCAGTTTAACATACCTTAAATTTATTTTAAAAATAACCTATTTTCACAATAAGTATTATTTTTAAAAACTATTTTCATTCAAAAGTTTGTCTAACAAATAATAGAAAAAAAAAAAAAAGGTCTTTTACTTCTTTAATTATTTATATATTAGGAATGTTAGTTTTTTTATAATAATTTTAAATTTTATATAAATCATATATTTATAACGTGGTGTTGATATCATGGTTTTGAAAATACTGATGTTTATATGAGGCTGCAATCAAATATATAAAAGGCAGATAGTGGCTATTTTTACAAGGAGCGTAGCCGGTGGTAATAGAATATACATGTATAAAAAAAAATAAAAAAATTATTAGAGACATTAAAGGTGGTGTGGCTAACATTATCTTATGCCTGTGAGCTTTTCAGCTTCCGTTCCCACGTACCGAGGTTGAGTTTTGTTAACTGGACCAAACAACCCACTAGCCGAAGAAGTAATTGAAGTGAGTGATGAATTTCGAGATTCGAGAATAAAATTTCATAAGAACTTTTAGTTTTAGGCTTTTAGCCACCCCACGCGGAATCAATAATAATTCCAATGACAAAAAGACAAACACTCATGCTGACCTTCTGGCATTGCACCCGCCTTCCATTGAAATTCATTGCTTCTTTTCCACCTACCAGTGTTTTCCTTTCCTTTCTACGAAGAAATTGCCTATGCTCAGCTGAGCCCTGATAGTAAGATCGTCGCTGGTACCTTTGGCACACAACCTGTCAATGGCTTCTGCGAATCGTCCATGGGATTATGAAGTTTTCTTGAGCTTTAGGGGTGAAGATACCCGTTACAATTTCACAGATCATCTCTATTCGAATTTGGAGACGCGAGGGATTCGTACCTTTAGAGACGATGAAGAACTCTCAAGGGGAGAAGTGATCGCACCAAGTCTTTTTACAGCTATTGAGAAGTCAAGGTGCGCTCTCGTGATTCTCTCCGAAAACTATGCCCATTCCAAATGGTGTTTGGAGGAACTGGCGAAGATCATGGAGTGCAGCGTAGAAATGGGACTGATAGTTTATCCAGTTTTCTATCGTGTTGATCCTTCTGATGTGCGAAATCAGAGGGGCAGTTATGGAGAAGCATTAGCCAAGCATGAAAGAAATGGGTTGGGCCACCAGACACAGAGGTGGAGGGCAGCCTTGACGGAAGTAGCCAATCTTTCTGGATGGCATCAACAGAATGGGTAAATATAGCTTGTTGCTTATAATCTCTTGCGAGTATTCTTTATTTTTTGTACATAGCGTTAAAGAGAAATCCATTGAAACTTATGATCAAACATATGTGTCCTGTCCTAAAAAATCAAAATTTTATGTCTCCTTTTGGATGGGAATACTAATGTTGAGGCCAAGGGTTACTTAATTGAACTTTATCTCTGCTTTATTATTCATTATTCAATTCAAAGATTCTTTCTGGTTTTGAAAAGATCACCCAGGTTCAGGGGCACATACGGTTTTAAAATCTGGTTTACTATTTTTTTTTTTCAATAATTGGTGTTATTCTTTCCCAAATTGTGTGGGAAAATTTCACTAATTGTTTTAAATAATGATATCAAGGGTTGAAAACTGAAATGGTTAGTGATCCCACTGATCTAGTACAATTTCATCAATTAAAATAGAAAATTCATAGATTTTCTAGACCATTTCTCCCAATTGGTTCTCCAAGCGAATAGGGCATGGGACTATTTGGGATGTGATTTTTTTTCCATTAGTGCATCAGAGAACCAATTTGGAGTTTTTCTTTTTGTATGATTGAGCATTAGTCCTTTAAAATATAAGTTGTAAGTAAAAGGGCTTAAATTGTTTTGTTTTTTTTTTGTGGTTTATACTTTGTTGGCTCACCCATGTATGTGTCTTACTGGTGGCAGGTCTGAGGCTAATACTATTATGAAAATTACTCGCACTATTTTGAGGAGATTTACTGAGAAACTTTTACATGTTGACAAAAACCTCATTGGGATGGATGATCGTTTGGAAGAAATTATTTCACAAAAGATAGACCTATTATCAAAAGACGTTCGCATGATTGGGATCTATGGACTTGGAGGAATTTGTAAAACAACCATTGCCAAAGTTATATATAATAAAATTGCCACTCATTTCATGATTTCTAGATTTATTGCTAATGTTAGAGAGGATTCCAAAAGACCGGGTCTACTTCATTTACAAAAGCAACTCCTTGATGATATCTTGCCAATAAGGAAGAACTTTATAAGCAATGATGATGAAGGGATCTCTATGATAAAAGATAGGCTACGCTTTAAAAAAGTTCTTCTTGTTCTTGATGATGTTGACGTTTTGGACCAACTGGAAGCCTTGGCTGGTGATCGCAAATGGTTTGGTCCTGGAAGTAGAATTATTGTAACAACTAGAGATTGGCATTTGTTGGATGTGCATAAGATGGATGCATTTTATGAGGTTAAGAAATTAAATCACAAGGAAGCTATTGAGCTCTTTAGTCAACACGCATTTAAACAGAAGCATCCTAAAGAAGATTATGAAACACTTTCAAACTCTATGGTGCGTTGTGTTGATGGTCTTCCTTTAGGCCTTAAAGTTTTGGGTCGTTTCCTATTTGGCAAGACAATACTTGAATGGGAAAGTAAATTGCAAAAACTAAAACATGAACCTAAGAAAGAAATTCAAAGTGTGCTCAAGAGAAGTTATGATGAATTAGATCACACACAAAAGGAGATATTCCTAGATATTGCTTGCTTCTTTAATGGAGAGGATAAAGATCATGTTACAAGAATCCTAGATGCTTGCAAGTTCTATGCGCCGACTGGAATACGAGACCTCAGGGATAAATGCCTCATAAATATTTTTGACAACAAGATATCAATGCACGATTTGTTACAACAAATGGGACGAGACATGGTTCGACAAGAATATCCTAAACACCCAGAAAAATGGAGCAGATTGTGCTATCCTGACGACGTAAATCGTGTATTGACCAAAAAATCGGTAAGAGCAAAATGTAAATGAACTTACTTTCATACTTGAAGGTTATTTGAAACACCTAAGCTTCAACAATATCATTTTTTTTTAAAGTTATATATCTTATTTAACTTTTATATGTTTTTCTCTTCACTTATTTTTTACTCTTGTTTGTTAGGGAACAGAGGCAATTGAGGGCATACTCTTCGACTTGTCTATACCAAAGCGTAACCAGATAGACATTAGTACTAAATCCTTTGAGATGATGACAAGACTTAGGTTGCTCAAAATCTATTGGGCTCATGAATCTATTTCTATGAGGGAGGATAATAAAGTAAAGTTGTCCAAAGACTTTGAATTCCCTGCTTCTGAGCTAAGATATCTCTGCTGGCAAGGATATCCTTTAGAATCTTTGCCTTCAAGTTTTTATGCTGAGGACCTCATTGAACTTGACATGTGTTACAGCAGCTTAAAACAACTTTGGGAAAGCAACAAGGTATGATGATTATTTATTCATGTTTCTTTCTTTAGATAAATCTCTGAAGTTCATGAAAGCTTATGCATTGAAGTAATTTTTTTTTTTCCTCTCTCTTACAGCCTCTTGAAAAGTTAAATACTATCACAGTTAGTTTCTCTCAGCACCTCATGGAAATTCCAGACTTGTCAGTTAGGGCTCCAAATCTGGAAAAACTAATTCTTGATGGTTGTTCAAGTTTGCTTGAGATCCACCCATCTATTGGAAAGCTAAGCAAGCTTATTTTATCGAGTCTCAAAAGCTGCAAAAATCTTAGCAGTTTTCCGAGAATAATCAACATGGAAGCACTCAAAATTCTTAATTTCTCTGGTTGCTCAGGGCTCAAGAAGTTTCCAGATATTCCAGGTAACATGGAACATTTATTGGAGCTTTATTTGGCTTCAACTGCTATCGAGGAACTTCCCTCCTCAATTGGGCATCTCACTGGACTTGTTTTATTGGATCTGAAAAGGTGCAAAAATCTTAAGAGTCTTCCTGAAAGTATTTGTAAGTTGGAATCCCTTGAAGATCTCTTTCTCTCTGGCTGTTCAAAACTAGAGAATTTTCCAGAAATGATGGAGGATATGGAAAATTTGAAAAAGCTTCTGTTAGATGGAACATCTATAGAAGGGCTACCCTTGTCAATTGACCGTCTAAAAGGCCTCGTTTTATTGAATCTGAGGAATTGCAAAAACCTTGCGAGTCTTCCAAACAGCATGTGTAATCTGCCTTCTCTTGAGAAACTTATTGTCTCTGGCTGTTCACGATTAAAAAATTTGCCAACGAACCTTGAGAGCCTGCAATGTCTAGCGCAGCTCCATGCAGATGGAACTGCTGTAAAACAACTACCAGAGTCAATTGTTCTTTTGAGAAACCTCCAATTGTTGGTCTATCCTGGATGTAAAATATTAACTCCTACCTCATTGGGTTCGCTCTTTTCCTTCTGGTTATTGCATAGAAACAGTTCAAATGGGATTGGTTTACTCTTGCCTTCTGGTTTTTCTAGTTTCAGGTCCTTCACAAATTTAGACCTAAGTGACTGCAAACTAATAGAAGGAGCAATCCCCAATGGAATCTGCTCCTTAATCTCATTGAAGAAATTAGATCTAAGCAGAAACAATTTTCTAAGCATACCTGCTAGCATCAGTGAACTTACAAACCTAAAAGACCTTCGGTTGGGGCAGTGCCAGAGTCTCATAGAAATTCCAGAGCTTCCACCAAGTGTCCAAGACATAGATGCACACAATTGCACAGCCCTTTTACCAGGCTCATCAAGTGTAGGCATATTGCAAGGGCTACAGTTTGTATTCCGTAATTGCTCCAAACCATTTGAGGACCGATCCAGTGATGATAAGAGGAATGCATTACAAAGATTTCCACATAATGATGTGTCTTCCTCTGCTTCTGTTTCCTCTTTAACTACTTCACCTGTTGTGATGCAGAAATTGCTTGAAAATATTGCATTTAGTATTGTTTTTCCTGGCAGTGGAATTCCTGAGTGGATCTGGCATCAGAATGTGGGATCTTCTATTAAAATAGAGCTGCCTACTGATTGGTACAATGATGACTTCTTGGGATTTGCTCTCTGCTCTGTTCTTGAACATCTCCCTGAGAGAATTACATGTACATTGACTTCTGATGTTTTTGATTATGGAGACTTGAAAGGCTTCGGTATTGATTTCCATTGTAAAGGCAACAATGTTGGGCTAGAACATGTCTGGCTGGGTTATCAACCTTGTTCCCAGTTGAGGTTGTTTCAATTCAATGACCCCAATGACTGGAATCACATTGAGATTTCTTTTGAAGGAGCCCACAGATTCAGGTCAAGTGCATCCAATGTGGTGAAGAAGTGTGGGGTATGTCTTATATATGCAGAAGATCTTGAAGGAATCCATCCAGAAAATAAAATGTAGCTGAAGAGTAGGGGATATACTATAGTCGAGAGAAGCAGCGACAATGCAGAGCTCATTGGAAGTGGAATGGGCCCTATTTCTAGTGGCAGCAGTCGCAGACCCACCAACAGTCCCACACTCAAGCTCAAGCGCAAACGTCCTCGAGAATGACTACCATCATCCAGGCTCTTCATCCCAATAAAATTCCATCTTCTGTTGATTTGGTCATGCATGGTTAAAATCGGTGATGATTTTGTTTGTTAATGGTTCCTGGCTAACTCCTCCAATCATGTCTGTATACGATCTCTCTGACGACTTTACGGTGAGTCTTCATCTTTTCTCTTATTGAGTTAATTAATCGAAACAAGTGAAATTCTTAAAGGAGTTCTTTCTGGTTTTCTTTGATACTTTAGGCAGACATTTTTGTTTGAATCTGACCTTTGATTTTGCTGGAATTTTTTATTAAGCCTATGGAAGTTTCTGACAATTTGCATTTTATTTAGCGCTGGGTGGCACATATAAGGAGGTTGATTAAGAAAATCAAGCAAAGTTGGTATTGGGTGGTGAATGCAAGATGTCAGCTGTGAATTATGAAACCAGTTAGTTTCTGCAGAGCAAATCCTTTCCAAATTAATGCAGCGGTGGTATGAGTTCTTATGATTATTCTATACAATTGAGAGCTGTTATTTGTGAACCTAGTTAGTTTTTCAAAGTGATAAATTCACTGTTTTGACTCGGTCCTGTTTGCAATTCTGAGTTCAGAATCCATATATCATTAAACTGATTGTCTCCATTTATCTGAATATAATCCATGTTGTGGTATATTTTTTTTTTTTTTTATTGTTTTAACTTTTTTGTTTTTAGTCTTTATTTTTTTTATCAGGAAACCCTTAAAAATATTTTAAAGAATTCAATCATTTTTATTATAAATTTTGATATTTTTCAATTAGAAGAGGTGTGTGCCTTTTAGGTCTTATTCTTTTATAATTTGATTTTATTTATTTATATTTTAGTGTCATTCTTTGTACCTACATACAAAGGTCTAGATTTTTCTATATATTTTCAAAAGTGAAGATTAAGATTTCCGTAGATACCAAATCAATACCTTAAATTTTCTTTTCCTTTTTCAAACAACTAAATATAAGATAGTTACAAGTAAAGTTTTTTAAAAAACATATGTTTCATACAATAAATCATTGCTAAGATTTCACTTCCTCCACCTTGGAATTGTAATTTGAGCATATGTTTCATACAATAAAAAACATAAGTTTTTTAGTGCAGCCCTCAGCCCTCATTGTTATCTACATATCTGATGAGTCTTTAAATATTGGGAGAAAAAACTTGTGTTCTTTAGGTCAATGGAATGAAATTTCGTCCTCCATTCACCTACCAAGATTGAATCAATAATAATGTGAATTAAATTAATGTCATATAAATTGAATTTATAAATTTTATAAAAATAAAAATAAAAATTGTTTTTACAAACAATTAAAATTATCAAAATGAGTTTTTAGTTTTGTTTTTTTCTTTACAGAATAATTTATCAAATACTCTTATTTTAAAAAAAAATGCCAAAAAATTATTTTTTAACTTAAAAATAATTTTTAAAAATAAATTTGAGAAAATAAAATCCAATAGAACTGAATTATTTAAAAAGAAATTTGTTTTTAATTAGAATAGATCATTTGACGAGTCATATGTGCAGAGCATAGTTGAGATTTACCTCTTCCAAATAGTCAAAAACTAAAAATCTTGTATTAGATGTGCATGAGAAGTGATGGGTAGTTTTACCTCTTCTTTTGCCCTTTTGAAGTCAGTTATTTGACTGGTTCAAATAGATGTCTAGAGCGAATATTCCGAGAAAAAACACCCAAGCGCCTAGGAAGTTCTTATTTGACCTTGGATTACGGCTTTCAAGGTCATGATTATGCTCAAGATGAAGTTCTGTGATCACCCATTGTCCACTTTCAAGTGTAACTTGGACATGGGCATTGCAACCTGTTCTTGTTGCTTTTCTCTGATACTTGCTTTTCGTCTGATTGGATTGGTTCTTGGCCCGAAAACCTTAGCATGAACAAAGAAAAAATCGTCTTTTAATGTTTTGCATTTGATAGCCTTTGTACCTTACCTTTTCTCATTTTAAAACCGATATTCTTAGCATAGTGGTGGCAAAATTTTTCAGCCTCCATCTCTGACATAAACACCATTCCTTTCAGTGGTATCTGATAATCAAGTTCAGGTGATTCAACCTCATCCGCATCATCGTCTCTTGACAGGAATTAATCAAACATGGAACTGTCATCCTCTATTAACTACAAATTTAAAATTAACAATATAATAACAATAAAACAAATTAATAATACTATATTAAATTAATAATAGATTCTATATTTTAATTTTGACCAATAAATGCTTTAATGAATATGTTTCAAAAGTGTTTTTTTACGCCATCCTTGAGTTATAACTTAGCAGTATAAAATAAATTACAATTATTCTTTTATTGAATTTTTATTAATGCTTAAAAAGGGGAAATTTTAAATAATTACTTAATACAATTCCTTGATAATCATCTTATAAATGATTTTTTTTTTTCAAAAATCTTTGTTTTCTCTATATATATAATATATTACAAACAATATAAATCTTTACCAAATATGTTGTAAAAAAAAAAAATTTAAATCATAATCTATGAGTTAGAACATTTTTTTCCCCAAATATTTTTAAATATAATATAATTTAATTTTGGTTTTTTTTTCCAAATATTCCTTACATATATTTTAGTATCATAAAAAAATCAATCAACTTTTTTTACCTTTACAATCAGATCTTCAATTTTGTAATATCTTTATCACCAACAAAATCTTCTAACTTTGTCATTCACCTTTTGATTCTCAAGCCTTCTCTATTCAACTTTTCAATATTACAATTTATAATTTTAATTTGGTTATTAAGTAAATTAAATTTTATTTATCCCATTTGAAAAATAAATTCTTAAATACATGATGTATAAGATTATAACTCTTTAAAATTTACTTTAACTAGTCGGTGACTTGTTTAATATATTTTTTTTTTAATTGTGATACCTTACATATATCCCCATTTTATTGATTGTAAAAAGAAGGTATAGTTAGAAAACTTTTCGATACCAAAGCAAACCACTAGCAATAATTGTTCATCAACTTACAACATCGATACCCGCAATTAATTTTCATGAAAAAGACTCTTTTACCATAAAATATTTTTTTTAACCATAATAATTTTTAATGAGAGAAATTCTTTTACCACGAAATACTTTTTTAACCACAAATTAATTTATGGTAAACACATATAGTCGTTGTGGTGGAAAGAGCTAGTCATACGTATTGAATTGTTAGGGCAGCATCAAGACAACTTTATTTTAGTTTTTGGACTTTAGGGTGTCTCCTTTCAGAAAATCTGTCAATTTCCATTTAAGAAATTGCTTGACATCATTCTAGTGCAGCCGTCATTGTTATCTACATATCCGATGAATCTTTAAATATTGGGAGAAAAGACTTGTATTTTTTAGGTCAATGGAATGAAATTTCGTCCTCCATTCGCCTACCAAAATTGAATCAATAATAATGTAAATTAAATTAATGTCATATAAATTTTATAAAAATTAAAATAAAAAGTTGTTTTTACAAACAATTAAAATTATCAAAATGAGTTTTTAGTTTTGTTTTTTTCTTTACAAAATAATTTATCAAATACTCTTATTTAAAAAAATCCCAAACAATTATTTTTTAACTTAAAATTAATTTTGAAAAATAAGTTTGAGAAAATAAAACTCAATAGAACTGAATTATTTTTTTAAAAAAATTTGGATTCATTTCCATAATTTCTCAACTGCAGTTCTACTTCTGGAAATAAACTCAACTG
The DNA here is from genome assembly GCF_004353265.1 of Vitis riparia. Lineage (NCBI taxonomy): Eukaryota > Viridiplantae > Streptophyta > Magnoliopsida > Vitales > Vitaceae > Vitis > Vitis riparia. Next base: position 28,832,744 of record NC_048448.1, on the reverse strand, counting down.
CCTTTTGCTTCAATTTGAAGTTTCAATTGGAAGCTTAGAAACCAAAATGACCCACAATCAAGTGCTTTCTAATTTCATTAAATGGAAGCTAAATACTTGTAATTTTTGTCATTTTAATAGTAGATCAGATTGACAAGCAAAGGATGCCATATGGGGTTTAATTTAATACCAATACTATAAATAAGATTTTCCAAGGTTTTCATGCTTGCTCATGAAGCAAAAGGTACAAAATATAAAAATATAGGTAAATATTTGAAGTTGATAACAATACATTCTTATAAAAATATAAAAAAAGACAGATAAGCGATTGACCTGTCATTGATCACCTAAAATGATATTAAATTATCATAAAGAAACCAGTCAATATATGAGTCTTTAAGTATTAGGAGAAAACACTTGAATGTTTCTGAGGTCAATGGCACGAAATTTCGTCCTCCATTCCAACCTACCAAGATTAAATCTATAATAATGTAAATTAAATTAATCTCATATGAATTTAATTTAGAATTTTTATAAATTTAAAATAAAATTTGTTTTTACAAACAATTAAAATTGTCAATTTTGTTTTATTTTTTCTTTAAAAAATAATTTATAGAATACTCTTATTTTAAAAAAAATGTCCGAAAAAGTATTTTTTAAAACAAGTTCGAGAAAATAAAACCCAGGAGAACTGAATTTGTTTAAAAATTGGTTTTAAATTATAATTTGCAAATAAACTATAAGAAAACTAGATCATGGGTGGATTATGTATTTTGAAGAGAATAAAATTCAATTTTCATGAAACAGCAACAAGTTTTTGGTGAGGTTTTGAGTCTTTTTCTTGTTTGTTTTTTTTTAATAAGTATCTAAATTAAACACTTATTTTAGGGCTAATTTTACTCGATTGAATCCTTGATATTTGATGTAAATACAATTAATCACCACATCTGATCAATGGTAGTTTCAAATTTTGTTCGTTAGCAATTTTACAAATTTATTTTATTTATTTTTTGAGAAGAATCTAAGTAAAAATATTTTAAATAAATGTGTTTAACCATTTTCTCTAAAATGAATCCATATTTCGAAATGTAAAATTTTATAAGTGAAATACATGGTGGTGCTAGTAACTAAATTTTATATCAAGAGTGAATTAATCTATTTACGCTCAATATCAAGAAATTAACCCTTTATTTCATTTAAAAAAAAAAAAAAAAAAAACCCACCTTTCCGACAAAATGAATTCCGTGGGATTTCATTGTCTTTCTTTCTTCCTCAGAGAAGATGGATACGTGGGCATGAGAACCTGTATGCTAAAGCCAGTTTGGTCAGATTCATGCGTCATGGGCATCTAAAATAAAATAATAATTAAAAATATTAAAATCAGTTTTTATATTTGATACATGGAGAATCATTTGTAAACAATCGAAAAGACTCGAGATCCAGGAGAGAACTTCTCAAGAATTTCACCACACAGCGTCCCCACCTTCCAAGGGAGAGTTCATCGGTGTCCTTCCACCTACTAGTGTTTACCTGCAATTTCTTTCCCTTTTTTTTTTTTTTTTTTTTTGTTTTTTTATAAAGAAACCGCCTGCAATTTAAGCCGAGTGAGGCCTCGTAGCAAAAGTGGATGGCTTTTGCAAACCCTCAAAATCAAAGAGCGTCTTCTTCTTCATCTTCTATTTCTACTGGTAGATGGAATTACGATGTTTTCTTGCGCTTTATGGGTGAAGATACCCGCCATAATTTTACAGATCATCTCTAAAGAGCTTTGAATCGGAAAGGGATTCGTACCTTTAGAGATGCTCAACTATAATTAATATTTTTTTTTCTTTTTTTTTTTAATTATTTCCTCTTCCTTTTATTTTATTTCATTTTATTTATTTATTTATTTTTCAAAACCCTTAAATAAATTTTAATTTTTTCAGAATTGAATAATTTTTTTATTATGTTGCAACTATTGCATTTTTTTTTTTTGTAAACTATATTCCTCATTTCTTAATAAAACTTAATTTCTAAAAATAAAAAATTCATACTCATATTTTCTTTTCTTTTATATATTTTTTATAATTAATTCTTCAAAATTAAAATTATTAATTCTGATAATAGGTAAGGCTTATTTAACTTTCTAAGAAATTTTCTATAGTGAGAATGACATGGACCAAATTCAAATCACTTTTTTGACCACTAAAGTTCTTCAAATTTTACCAATCCAAATCTGGCACATGTTCTTTTTTGTCTTTTTGATTTTTCAACCACTATTTTACTTAGAAATTTTCAAACTCTCCAGACTAAAATACTTGGTTATTATATCCTTACCCCTAAAATAAAAAAAAAATTAGTCCCAATATTTAGATTAACTTAAAAAATTGTTGAAAAGTTATGGATGGTGTTGCCTCATTTCCTCCTTGACTTCTTAAGATACTTATTCCATCCCATGATGTTGCCACTATACTTTCACTACGTAAATCACCTTGTTCTTAAACTTGTGTTCCTCAACTTCCAAAATTTGCAAAGGTTTCTTTGAATATGACGTATCTTTCATAACCTGAATATCTTGCAAGTTAATTAGACAAGTTGGATATGGAGTACTTTTCCTTAGCATTGATATGTGGAAGACATCATGCACATGGGATAGCTATTAAGGCAGTGTTAACTTATATGCTATCATGCCAATTTTGTTATCAACTTGAAATGGTCCACCAAATCTAAGGGCCTTCTTCTTTGGTCTGCATAACTTTTCTACCTACCTTGAGCATTCTTGAGTTTTTTTTTTTTTTTTTTGACAAGTTGTATATTTTCTATAGTCTCATAGACAATCTTAAGTCAAAACAAACTATTCTCATCCAACTCTGTCCGACACAAGAGCGATCTATATGTTCTCCCATAGAGTGCTTCATAAGTCACCATGTCGATACTAGAATGATAATTATTGTTATATGCAAACTTTGCTAAAGGTAAATAGTTTGCCCAATTATCTCCAAAGTCTAGAATGCATGCCCTCAACAAGTCTTTTAGAATCTGGATTACTCTCTTTGACTAATCATCTATTGGGGATGAAATGCAATGTTAAAATTCAATTGGGTGGCCATAGCCTTTTGTAAACTCTATCAAAACTAAGAAGTAAATTTAGGTCCTTGTCAGACACTACAGACAATGGTATCCTATACAATCTCACAATTTCCTGTATATATAACTTAACCAAAGAGTTCATAGAGCCAATAGTCTTCATGGCTAGGAAATTAGCTAATTTAGAGAGGCAGTCCACAATAACCAAAACTCTATTTTTCTTGTTTCTAGTTGTTGACAACCTTATCACAAAGTCCATAGTGATGTGATCTCATTTCCACTCAAATACAAGCAATGGTTGCAACAACCTTGCAAGCTTCTGATGTTCGACTTTCACTTGTTGACAAATTTGACAATTGGTTACATATTGAGCAATGTCTCTTTTCATTCCACTCCACCAAAATGGTCTCTTTAGGTCTTAATACATTTTGGCACTCTTAGGGTGAATTGTATACTTTGTGTTATGAGCATCTACTAACAGTTTATTTCTCAACCCTACATCCCTTGAACACACAATCTTCTTTTAAATCTCACACCCCCATCTGCATGCATAGACCAATTATTGTCACCAAAATGTTTTACTTCCCTTGAAACCCGAGTAAGGTCTGAGGGGTATATGGTGAAAATTTTTAAAACCTGGTGTCCTAAGCCTTCATTGGTTGGGAGTCATCGACCTCAATGCTTGTTACAAGGGTGAACAGGTGGAGTTTAACATACTGTAGGTGCTTGGGTATTAAAATTCATTCTCAAAAGTCCAGGGTAAAATTCGAGGAGTTAGTGGTCTAAAGATCCTTGAAGCTTGATGCCCTAAACCTTAATTGGTTGGGAGTCGTTGATGGACCCCCATTACATGGACAATTTAGAAAAGAATACCTTTAAGCTTTGTACTCCTACAAGAAATAAAAAAAAAAGTGTGAAATAAATGAGGTGCGTTCTTAGCCTACTGGAGGTTGATCAGTTTGCTAAGATTTGAAAAAGAACTAGGTTGGGGGAAGAGATTAGTTTAGCATACTATATTCGAAAACTAATAAGTAACACTTAGATTTTTGTGGAAGAGTAATGATTGACCCTTTGGGAGTGGAAACTCTTTTAAAGCTTAAATTTGCATAATGCCTTCTCTTCATGAATTGTGATTAGGTGATTCGTTCCCAAATTGTGTCTCAGCTGATTCATGTCCAGCTGGTATCCCTTGATTGTGGTTCTCAGAAGGGAGTAATCAACAAAATTTATAACCTATTACACTATGTACTAGGATAGCCTTAGCTAGCATAGCATAGTGGCTCTAGGGTCGTTCACTGGGATGAGTTTTCACTTCACAATTGATATTAATTCAAAGCTGAATTGGTGCCTTTTCATTCAAGGTTAGCTTTAAAAGAAAACATAATCTTTGGTTGAAAAGGTTGGTTTTAAGCTAACAAAAAATTATAATAACTGATTTTAATTACAAAGAAAAGTGTTTCTTGGAGTTTAGATCACTAGGCTCAGGTTCCTTATACAAAAAGGGAGTTCCGGTCACTTATTTCTTTTCCTCGAATTAGAGAATTAACATATAGTTAATTCTCTAACCGGTGTGGTACAGATGCTTCCCCTTAATGGGTTCAAACACTAAATCCCTTTCACTGATGCATCTTGCAATGGCTCGTGCCTCTCACCTAGCATTTGCCATTCAAGGTGATCTTTAACCTTGGATTACTCTTCATAAGTTCGCAAGAGATAACTAATGGATGTCTCCTTAGAGTCCAAAAGCTTACCAAGTGTTGGCTATTCTAGAAAATCATACTTTCAAACCACCTCCCAAAGGCTTGCAAGAGATAAACTAGTGCATCTCCATGGACGGAGATCACTTGCCTTACCAAGTGTTGGCTCAAGTGAATTGAAGGTGTTTTAAGTTAACTAAAAACATAGAAACCATTAACGGGTCACACTTTCTCTTCATTAAAAGCTAAAACAACAAAACTTCCAATTTATGCATGAGGAAACTTACCCGGCTTTCTTCACTCCAAGAGACGAGAGCCTAGTCTCTCATCCTCTGAGGAAAAATCCTCAAAGTTTGATTGGCTAAAAAGAATGAGAAAACAAAATATATATGAAAAACAGAGCCAGTGCTCTGTTCGTCAATTACATATATAATATCTGATCCCTTCGCCGATTACATGATGATCTTGTGTAAAGGAAATTACAAACTATATATAAGAGGTTATTCACCCTTTTGTTCTTACTTAAAGACTAAGGAATCCTATGATAGGTGGGTTACAAGGAGAGTTTGGGGATTTAGACATCAAATATCTAAAGCAAAATATCTTAAAATGTCTGTCGCACATATCGGGAAGCTTCAGGAGAACACCGCGACACTGTGCACATATCCGGATAAGCGCTATCAGAGGATCCAGACATGTCTGACTGGGAAAGTTGAAACGCCCTCCTCTCCCATCCGGCGTCAGGTGCCGGATGTGAAATATCCAGAGAAAGTGGAACATCGGCCGGACAGAATTCCGGATGTGAGATATCCGGAGAAGGTGGAATGTCGGCCGGACAGAATTCTTCCCCGGGTGGAATGAGCTATGTCGCACGTCGCAAAGAGGGACCGTCTACGTGTGCAAGGTGTAGGGACCCTCCCCCTGATGACACGGAGCGCGCATCGCTATTCGGAGCAACTCCATCCAGATTCCCCAAGAGGACATGTGGCGTGCTCCCCTATCCGGACTCCCTCAGGGAGAAGCCCATGGCACTCGCGAACATCACACCCTGGACGATAGCATATCCTATCCGGATATGTTGTCCGGATCCCACACTCCTTGCATTCCGGATTTGCTTATGACAAAGGACTTCAAAGCTTCGGTTCTTCATGTTTCTGAGCTTTCCATTGCTTTACCATGGATTCCAAAGAACTCTCCTCAATCTCGGATTGCTTTGGTGATCAAAAACCTATCAAAACACCAAAACTTAACACAATTTGATTAGAATTGATTGCTAGGGTCCTTAATATGTTAATTGGGTTAAAAGGTGATAACTACTACTCAAAAGTGTTTAAAAGAGTTAATTACAAGCTATCAAATAACACCTTTTGAGTAGTAATCATTAGGCAAGATATTTGATAACTCTTGTTGAAGTTTGAGTTTTATATCTTTAATGTTCCATGTGAGAGTTTGACCATCATGCCACTTGAAATTTTTTGAAATGATCAGCATGATGTTCTAAATTATAGTACTATTTATTTTTCTTTTTCTCTTCTTCATTGCTAAGGGACTAGCAATATGTTGGTTGGGGGGAGTGATTGCTACTCAAAAAGTGCTATTTTATAGTTTGTAATTAACTTTTTTAAACACTTTTGAGTAGTAGTTATTACTTTTTAACTCAATTGGCATGTTAAGGACCCTTACAATCATTTCTAATCAAATTGTGTTAAGTTTTGGTGTTTTTGATAGCTTTTTGATCACTAAAGCAACCTAAGTTGAGGGAGAGTTCTGTATAATCCATGGCAAAGCAAATGGAAGCTCATTTACATGAAGAATCCAAGCTTTGTAGTCCTTTTCCAAAAGCAAATCAAGAATGCAAGGAGGAAAAACAGAGAGAGGAATCTAACATAAAGAAATCCAAGAGGACATCAGCTGTAGGACACATTTTGATCACTTTCTGGAGTTCATTTTAAGCATACTATATGTCATTTCGAAGCTCAGGAAGTTAGAAGTCCAACGCTTCAAATGTTGTGCAAATCGGAGCTGAAATGAAGAAGTTATGGCCATTGGAAGACAATTGCACCAAGTTGAAAGACAATTTCGCAAGCTGCGAAATCACAAAATTCAACTTGCGAAATTAACCTTTTCTTGCGAAATGGACACTTTCATCTTGCGAAATTTTTGCAAGTCATGTTCAACTTGTGAAATCCACCTGTGTACTCCCAGATATTTGCGACCGACTCTTTTAGATTTTTTCTTCAAATATTTGTTGTTTAAATCCCTATTTTCTCCTTGTTATCCACCAATCATAGGATTCCTTAGTTAGAAAGTAAGAAGGAAGAGTGAATAACCTTTATATATATCAATTGTAATTTTTCTTTTGACGGAGCTCGGGAGTTTTTTCTTAAAGACCAACTTTTGTATAGTTTTGAAAAAAGTAATACATAGAGCCTAACTCTGCTTTACCTACTCATTTTGATTGTATTTTTCTCACTAGCCAAACAAACTCTGAGGATGTTTCCTCAGAGGATGAGTGACTAGGCTTTTTGCTTCTTGGAGTGAGGAAAGCTGGGTAAGGTTCCGAATGCAAAAATTGGAAGTTTTGTTGTTTCAGCTTTTAATGAAGAGAAAGTGTGACCTGTTAATGGTTTTTATGTTTTTAGTTAACTTAAAACGCCTTAAAATCACCTAGGCCAACACTTGGTAAGGCAAGTGATCTCCATCCATTGAGATACACTAGTTTATATCTTGTGAGCCATTGGGAGGTGGTTTAAAGGTAGGATTTTCTAGAATAGCCAACACTTGGTAAGCTTTTGGACTCCAATGAGACATCCATTAGTTATCTCTTGCGAGCTTTTGACGGGTAATCCAAGGTTAAGAATCACCTTGAATGGCCAATACTAGGTGAGAGGTCTGAACCATTGCAAGATGATTCAGTGATAGGGAATTAGTGTTTGAATCCATAAAAGGGAAGCATCTGTACCACACCGGTTTGGGAAATAACTATATGTTAAATCCCCAATGCAAGGAAAAGATTCAAGTGATCAGAACTCTCTTTTTGTAATATGAACCTGAGCCCAGTGATCCAAAAGCTCCAAGAAACACTTTTCTTTGTAAGTAATTTCCTTTACATTATTATTGGTTTCACTTAAAAACCAACCTTTTCAAACATCTTTATGTTTTCTTTTAAAGCTAACCTTGAAATGAAAAAGCACCAATTCAGCTTTGAATTAATATCAGTTGTAATTTGAAAACCCATCCCAATGAACGATCCTAGAGCCACTATGCTATGCTAGCTGAGGCTATCCTAGTACATGGTCAAATAAGTTTATAAATTTTGTTGATTACTCCTGTCTGAGGACCGAAATCAAGGTACACCAGTTGATTGAACACCAATCAATAGGACATACACTAGTTGGGCACGAATCACTACGTGCACATCGCGAATGACCTAGTCATAGGAGAAATTCCAAGTGAGTGGAAAACACAAGATAAGAAACACTTCTTTGCAAAAATTCATGCCTACTATTGGGAAGAGCCATTTATATTCAAGTATTGTGTCGATCAAATAATAAGAAAGTGCCTTCCTGAAGAAGAGCAACAGGGGATCCTCAGTCATTGCTATGAAAATGCATGTAGAGGCCACTTTGCTTCTCAGAAGACAACCATGAGGGTGTTACAATCGGGTTTCTGTTGGCCATAACTTTTTAAAGATACCTACACAATGTGCAAGAGTTATGATCGATGCTAGAGGCTTGAGAAGTTGACATGCAAGAACATGATTTCTTTGAACCTCATTTTGATAGTTGATCTTTTTGACGTTTAGGGCATTGACTTCATGGGACCATTCCCTATGTCTTTTGGCTACTCTTACATCTTGGTAGGAGTAGATTATGTTTCTAAGTGGGTTGAAGCAGTCCCATGCAAGCACAATGACCATAGAGTGGTTCTCAAGTTTCTTAAGGAGAACATTTTCTTAAGATTTGCGGTGCCCAAAGCCATAATTAGTAATGGAGGTACTCATTTTTACAACAAGCCTTTTGAAACTCTCTTAGCCAAGTATGGGTGAAGCATAAGGTAGCTACACCTTACCACCCTCAAACTAGTGGTCAAGTTGAGTTAGCAAACAGGGAGATTAAAAACATATTTGATGAAGGTGGTGAACACAAACAAAAAAGATTGGTAAGTCAAGCTCCTCGATTCACTATGGGCATATAGAACAACTTACAAGATCATTCTCGGGACGTCTCCTTATCTCCTAGTCTATGGCAAAGCATGCCATCTCCTTGTGGAATTGGAATACAAAGCTTGATGGCCAATCAAGAAGCTCAACATGGATCTGAGGAGAGCTGGGTAAAAGAGGTTCTTAGACCTCCATGAGATGGAGGAATTGAGAAACGATGCTTACATTAATTCAAAAATTGCAAAAGAGAAATTGAAGAGGTGGCATGATTAGTTGATTTCCCGTAAGGATTTTTGAAAGGTACAAAGAGTCTTGCTTTATGACTTTGAGCTCCACATTTTTCCGGGCAAGCTGAAATCAAGGTGGATAGGACCTTTTACCATTCACCAAGTGCATTCAAATGGAGTAGTGGAACTACTCAACTCCAACAGCACCGGGAGCTTCAAAGTGAATGACCACCGTCTCAAGCCCTTTGTGGAGCCTTTTTCTTGCGACAAGGAGGAATTCATCCTCATTGATCCACATCAAGCTTGAAAAGACCAGTCTTTTTGATGGACTTAGTCTTTCTAAAGACTAATCGAGTCCATATTTATTTTATTTTATTTCTGATTTAAGAGTTTTCCTGTATTATTACTTGTTTTGATTTTGATTTCTCATTTTAATTTTATTTTGGTTTGATTTAACTTAGATTTTTTTTTTTTTTTTGATGATCAATTTTAGGGGGACTTTAAACAGGGGAAAACCAACAAATTTCGCACACCCTGTAAAATTTTCGCAGGGCATGCGAAATCAATGAAAATTTTTGCATGGGGTGTGAAATTTTGCACACCCTGCGAACCAAATTCGCACACCCAGCGAAAATGAGCCAACCCCTGCTAAATCAATTGGCACACCCTGCGAATTTTTCGCAGACCATGCAAAAAATTTCACAAACCCAACACTATTTCGCATGCTGTGCGAAAACCTAAGGGGTATGAGAAGTAATTTTGCACCCCAAAGTCATTTCGCACACTGTACGAAAACCAAGAGGCACTTGCGAAAATGAAAAGCCACCCGCCCATTTCTTTTTAAACCCTCTCAACCCTTAGCTTCTTCATTTCTTCATTTTGCAAACACCAAACACCCTACGAATCCTTCATTTTCCTCTACCACCTTGCGACCTCACCCTTCTCCATTCGATTCCGAACCTCGCGCGCATCTCATTTCAAAGATTCGATACCACGGCCCCTTCGAACATGTAACCAAGTCTTGCCTTCAATTTCTCACATGGTGCGGACCAGAGGAGCCTTTCCGCCCCTTTATCGAGACGCACCATGAGGTAGAGAGCCTCCTCTACTCAAGTACTTAGCGATTCCCCATCTCAGGCTATGAAGGCCCCAAGGATTCCACCTTTCGAAGGTGGAGAGGCCACTAGACCTTCCTTCCCTACTCTTTAGTGCAGATACGATATGAGGAGACCACCTACTACCTTAGGGGCGACTACTTCGCACCCTGATAGTTTAGTATGACGCCCTCCAGCCAAGAGGGCCAGGACTTCAGGCCCGGGCAAGTCATCCAGAGCTTCTGAGCCTCCGGCAGATTCTGAGTTACCTTATGACCTGTCACCAGAGTTGATTATCAGACGTCCGATGGTCAAAGCACCACCCATTGATGGAAACTCAGATTCTAGAGCGAGACCTTTCCACTCGGAGCTATATTTTGATTAAGAGGCCATGCGACAACAACCTGAGCTCTGAGACTCCTACGACCTATTCCAGAGGTACCACCTTGAGCACCTCATGACTCGTGATTTTTTCTATCATAGGGTAGCACTAGACTTTTACCAGTCTATGACTATTCATGGCGTCCCGAGCCCTACCGCGATTCACTTCAGCATTGATAGACGTCCTGGTGTCCTCGAGGCCAGACAGATTGCAGAGGCTCTACGTATTCCGTTCAAGCCAGGGGATCCATCTGCTTTCCGACAGTGGTCCCCCGTATCTCAAAGGGACATGGTCCACATATTATCCAGGGGGACCTCCATAGATTCGGTCCTTCTATGGAAGGAGCTTCCACCTGGGATGTTCCTCGTAGATGTGGTGCTGCGCTCTAACCTCTTTCCCTTACAACATTTAGTACAGAGGAGATGAGCTATTTTGGACACGTTATTCCGTATATCCGAGGGTTTTTACTTTGGCCTGCACCACTTGATCATGACCTCTCTCATCCACTTTGAGGAGAAGGTCCATAGGAAGAAGCTCTAGAGGGCCGACACCATTCCACTACTATTTTCGAGGTTGTTGTGCTAGATCTTGGAGTATTTGGGCTTTCCTACTGAGCCTCGGCTCGAGCGCTGCTGCCTTTGTCGAGAGCGATTCACTTTCGACAAATGGAATCAGTTGGCAGGCTATTCTGCACCGCTAGGAGTCCCTCACATGGTAGCACTTCCAGTGCCTCCACAGCCAGAGCAGGGCGAGCTCCCGGCAGAGACTGCACCGCCAGTGCCCACACCTGAGGCTACTTCTGCTGTTCCGCCTACGACTTCTACTGTTCTACCAGTCGCGCCTACTACATCCGAGACTTCCATTACTATATCGGCTTCGGAGTTTCATGCCCTGGTGCATACCTTTGAGACACTCACCACCACTCATTCTACTATCTTCCAGCAGATGGCGAAGATGCGTGCCCATCAAGACCAGCAGACTGCTATTCTCCGCCAGATTCAGCAGCACCTGGGACTCCTGCCTTCGCCTCAGCCTGACCTTCCCGTATCCTCAGCACCTATAGCTCCAATTGAGGACACTACACCAGCAGAGGTCCGGATTCCACCACCTCAGGATGAGCCTCCCACAGTCACAGCTATGCCTAAGGAGGCATCATCTCCACCTAAGGCTCCCACTATTTGATCTAGGATATCTCTTTATCTTATTGTATTTACATGTTATATTACTGGAGATTTGTCCTTATTTTGATACTTTATATTCTGGGATTAGATGTATTACGTGATCATATCTCATATTGTACTTTCTCAGATTAATCTATAGACATCATGTTTTTTATTATACTTAGCATTTTCCTATTTCCTCTATTCATTACCCTTTTGTTTTTTTACTCATGTGGTTTCTCCTATACGACTCAGACTCCATTTCACTTAGTAGGTACCACTTCCTCTCTTTATTTTCAATTGATCTTGAAACATTGAGGGCAATGTTGATCTTGGTTGGGGGGAGAGTTGAGGAAGGAAGTTTTGTTAAATAATGCTAGGTTAATTTGTTAATTTAGTAACTTTTTGCTTAATTTTAAAAGTTTTCATTCTACTTTTCATGGTTATTAAGAAAAATCAAAATAAAATGGGAGAAATTGAGTTCTTGCCTTTTTGCTTGAATCTTAAAGTTTATATTATGCTTAGTGAAGTTGATGATTTATTGAAATTCCTATGGAATTCAACCTTATTTCTTCCACTTTAATCTTACCACACACTATGCACATTAGGTTCCGGTTATAAGATGAAAAACTATCTCACCCCTTAAACTTAGGAAAATTTCGACTTGGTACCTTTGACTTCGTTTTAATAGTGTTGGGATACTTTATAAAAGGCCAATAAGCCTTCAATAATAATAATAATAATAATAAATAAAAGAGAAAGAATAAAGTGTTTTGCTTGCCTTGAAACCCGAGCAAGGTCCGAGGGGTATACAACGAAAGTCTTTAAAACCCAGTGCCCTAAGCCTTGATTGGTTGGGAGTCACCGACCTCAATGCTTGTTAAAAGGGTGAATAGGTGGAATTTAACATATTGTAGGTGCTTGGATATTGAATTTCAATCTCAAAAGTCCGAGGAAAAATATGAGTTAGTGGTGGAAAGATCCTTAAAGCTTGATGTCCTAAACCTTGATTAGTTGGGAGTCATCGATGGATCCCCATTACATGGACACTTTAGGAAACAATAGCTTTAGCATTGCACTCCTACAATGAAAAAAAATTATGAAATAAAAGAGGTGCGTTCTTAGCCTATTGGAGGTTGGTCAGTTTGCTAAGGTTTGAGAAAGAACTAGGTTGGGAAGAGAGAATAGTTCGACATACTATAATTGGAAACTAATAAGCTTAACACTTAGATTTTTATGGAATAATAAGGATTGAACCTTTGAGAGTGGAAATTCTTTTGATGCTTAAATTTGCATAATGCCTACTCTTTATAAATTGTGATTAAACAAGTTATTTGATGACACTTGTTGAAGGTTGGGTTGTGCCTCTTTGATATTCCATGAGAAAGTATAATCCGTATCATGCCACTTGAGAATTTTTTGGAGTGATTAGCATCATTGTGTAAATAATTTTACTGTCTATTCTTCTTTATCTCTCCTTCATTGCTAAGGGACTAGCAATATGTCGGTTGGGGGGAGTGATTACTACTCAAAAAGTACTCTTTTATAACTTGAAACTAACTATTTTAAATACTTTTGAGTAGTATAGTTAATACTTTTTAACTCAATTGGCACATTAAGGAACCTAGCAAGGGTTACTAATTAGTTCTTGGCAAGTTTTGGTGTTTTTGGAAGCTATTTGATCATTGAAACAAGCCAAAAATGAGGGAGAATTTGGTGAAATCCATGGCAAAGCAAGTTAAAGCTCAAATACATGAAGAATCCAAGCTTTGGAGCACTTCATAGCCCTTTGCCAAGCTAATCAGAGATACAAGGAGGAAAACCAGAGGAAGAAATCCAACAACTAGCATTTTTGCATGGCTGTGCGAAATTTCGCACACCATGCGAAACCACTAGAGGCAGCCAAAAGATTTCGCACACCATGCCAAATTTCGCATGGTATGCGAAATCTTCCTGTGCATCGACTCCGTTAGATTTTTATTTTCAGATATTTTGTGTAATTTCCTAGTTTCTCCTTATAACCAACCTAGATATTTTCTTTTATATTTTTTTATATATCTTTTACGTAGCTTATAAATAAGGAGAGAGACAGGAGGTGTGATATTATGCATGTTATTCATTAAATACTTGAAAAATCTCGGTAGTAAGAAATATATAGAGCTTTTGCTCTGACTTTCCTTCTCATTTTGTTTTCACTTTTCTTGCTAGCCAAACAACCTTTGAGGATGATTTCTCAAGGGATGAGTGGCTAGGTTTTACGTTTCTTGGAGTGATGGAAGTTAGGTGAAAGATCTGAATGAAAAGGTGGGAGTTGTCTTTGCTTTAATTGACAATAGTTGTTAACCATCAATAGTTTTTATTTCAAGGTTTAGCTTTAAATCCCTTAAAATCCCCTTGAATGGCCAATACTTGGTAAGCTTTTTGGATTCTATGGATGCTAGATCCATGGATGTTTATTAGTTATCATTTACGAGCCATTGGAAAGTGGTTCAAGGTGAAAGTCCTTAGTGTTTGAAGCCATTAATGGGAAGCAATTACCATTTCTCATGAAACCTTTGGATCAAATCTTAATTGCAAAATATAAAACCGTTTCAGGAGATAACCATCCTTTATGTTATTATCCCCAACGCGAGGAGAAGATCCGGAATCTCCCTTTTTGCCTAAGGAACTCGATCCTAGTGACCTAAAGCTCTAAGAGACCTTTTCTTTATAGTTAACTTCACTTATTGTTTTTGCTTAACTTAAAATCAATCTTTGCAACCACAATTCCATTTTCTTTAAAAGCTAATTTTCATAAGAAAAAGCGTCATTTTATTTCCTTCATTTAAGTCAACTGTACGATGAAAACCCATCCCTGTGGACGATCCTAGAGCCACTATACTATTTTAGCTATGCTACCCTAGTGTGAGGTGATTTAGGTTTTATAAATTTTGTTGATAACACCCGTCTGAGCCATAATCAAATGGCATGACTGCAATGGGGATGAATCAATGAGGTAGAGGGCTACCAACTGTTAGTATAGAGCCCTTAAATTCATGACATGATGTAACAAATTAGGAATTTGTTATTTATTTAATGATATTTTAGTTTCACTTTTATCTATCCTTATTCCATGTATTATACTTTATAAGCATTCTCGCCTAACATCTCTTAAATTGTACATGATTTGGTGCATTAAGAGTTGTACGGAAGATCCAAGTTATGAGTTTCTTGCAAGTAGATGACTTGTTTATAGTCAATTCATTGGACTTAGACAATCTATTAGAGGCTATAGTGCATTACCTTCTAATTGGAGGGATGGTTGGTCTTGACTATCAAGATGTGTTCTCATGGTGAGCATACTAGTGTGTATGGTTACACATTGAACATGACCTACAATGAGTTATGACCTAAGGTTATTATGTGGGATTTAATGGAAGATTAAGCAACAATAGTACAACTAATTCCCAAATGAGTGAAAAGGACCTTATTGCTACACTTACCTCAAAAGGTATTAAGGCAATACCAACAAAACAATTCTCATCAGAATTGAATGCAGGATTAGATTGGAAGATTGACTCTTAATCTCTCCTAGGAAACCAAATTCTTGTCTTTCAAAAGTCATAAATGTACAAAGACTCTCAAAGTAATATTAGTGTTTGCTTCACCAATTACATAAAGTAGGGGGCATTATCTAGTGATCAAAATTTACTGGATGAAGAATTTGAAGAAAACATTACAATGGCTCTCGTTGGTGACAGTTCATCAGTAAGTCTAGAAGAAATGAGGGAAATGTTAGATAATGATCGAAAAACTCATGACAAAGCACAATCGTGATTACGACATAGTCATGAAGATCTATCATGAAATGTTTAATCTTGATTATCTTGATGATATCGTGAAAGAAAAAAGAAAACCTTTTGATATCCTAAAAAACCAAAATGAAACCGTGTTTATAGAGGTAGAATCCTCTGTAAATCTAGACCAACTTGGTCATTCCCCCACCGAGAAATATAGATCAAGAGTTACAAGGAAGAATTCCAAGACCACCAGCAACTCATCTTTTGTTTAACAAAAGACATTCTTACAAAAGAAAAAAATATCCATTAGAAGCCATTGGAAACCTACCCGTTGTAAGTTTAAGAGGTGATGAAGAACCATATGAAGTTTTCAGCATCTGTTCTGAAACAGGTTCTGACTTAGAAATAATGGCATTATTTTCTGATGAATCCACAGACGAAGAATTCCTTTATATGAATTCTTTAACCAAAAATGCTAACTGCACCAATCATCATTGGATACATAGAGAAGGATTTGATAGCAATCCTTGCTACCTTTATTCTCGTTTTACTGCTAGGCATTTACGATATAAATGCTTGACATGTTCCCTTGAAGCTTCTTCATTTTGTGTCAAAATGGCTGAATAGTTAGAAGAAACTTGTCAAACCTATGTTAGAGGATCCGGTTCAACTGCAGCGCTTGAGATTGAAGTTCAGAAACTTCAATTAGAGATAGAAAAGCTTACACATATGATAGAAAAAAATGCAGGGAACATGAGAAGTAATTAGTTATTCTTCAAAAAGAATTATCTAAGAAATTTACCTCTGAAGGTAAAGGGATCATTATCGAAGAATCTAACACTGTTGATTCTGAAGATGATGACTATCATCAAATTAGGATATCTCAACAAGATCCTATTGATATCTTACCTATACCCATAGCATCCACCTATCTTTTGCAAGTAATCTACAAACTAAAGTTCCCCAACGGAAACATTCAAGTTCTCAAATGCATGATTGACACCGGGAGTTCTAAGTCTCATCTAGACATCTCCTTGGTACCACCAGAGTGCCGTTCTCGGCTCACAATTCCACAATCAGCTTTAGCCATGACCAATGAAAAAATGGTTTGCACTGAATGCTTGAGAGATTCTCAAATCTCTTTCCTTACGCCTTATAACAATGAAGAATGGTATCGACTTCCTCAAACCTATCTTTCTCCCGTTAATCATCAATTTAAATTTTGTCTTGGTCTTAATTTCATTCGCTCTTGAGGACTCCTCTTGATTGGATATTTTCTTTCCTTCTTTAATCGGGTGTCAACCATACCTACTGACTTTCTTCTTGGCCACCAAATGACATAAGAGTTGACAAGTAAGCATGGTGGACCCAGTTGCACACTACATGTTAACTCACAAGATCTTCCCCTTAATAGCCTTTATTCTTCTGTTCCGAATTATCTATCTGGCCTTGAGGATCAGTTCTGCTTAATCCTACTGGGTCATTGCGGACTTTCTTTGCCTCATCTAAAGTTCTTTTATAGATAGGATCATTTTCCATAAAGGGGAAAAGGTCTTAGATTAGACACTGTTGACTAATCTTTTTAGGTCTTCAAGCTGTTTTTGAAGAATTTTCTGAAAATCTTCAAGTGTATGTATGTTCCTTTGAACTTTTTCTAAAGTTTCTTATCTCTACTTCAACAGCTTTTGGTTGGAGAACATCGATCTGATTGATCAAAGTCTGGATTTCCCATTTCGAAAGAAATTTTTCTAAGCTCGAATTAATTTGGGGTGTCTTGATTCTAAATTCTATCTGATTCAACTGATCTTTGATATAATCAAAGTTCAGGGATGATAGGGATTGGTCAAATTTTCTATGATGGTTTAAATTTTTTTCGAAAACCCTATACATCCTTTCCTGACAAGCCGTATTGTTTTCACTCGAGTTGATGAGCAAATCGACCAAGGTATTAAATTGTCTATCTTCATTGTGCAAAGCATGACAAATATCCTACCTCTTGACTTCCAAGGTTGCACTGAATTCAATGGTATTCTGATGCAATTACCTTTCTCTCTCTCTCTCTCTCTCTCTTTAATTTTATTTTATTTTATAGATTTTTTATTTTTATTTTTTATTTCTAGATCTAAATATTCTACCTGAGTATACTTACTGGACATTTGCAACTAACAAAGATTAAAACAAAAACTATCAACCCTACCACCGAAATTAAGCCAAACATGCTAATTACAGAACTACAAATTGATTGGCTCTGACACCAATACGAAGGGGGGAGGTGAACAATTTTCTTTTCCTACCCCAAGCAACTGTCCGAAGAGTCAAATTCTAATCTGGCGTGTTCAGACTAGATGATGGCAACTCTTCTTGATCACTTAAGCTTAGAAGATTTTGTCTTCTAGCAGCGGAGATTCTTTTGTTTATTATTTTAATCTTTTCTAGAGTTAATTCGTGATTATACCTATCTGTTAGATAAGATCGGATGCTTGAAAAAAATAAAAACTATGAGAATTAAGATATGCAACAAATCTTTCAAGAGAACAAGTATTAAGCTTTGCTATAGAGTCAGGGCTAAGAATCATAAATTTGTCACCAAGATATTGATGCATTTGTGATAAAAACATACAAAGAAGAGTATTTCATACTCTCTCCTAATATATATCCTTTAGTATAAATGAAATTTGTTGCCTGCTCATATCACCATCCTCTTATTTTCTTTTAAACATTTTCCCGTGTTGAAGACACTATAAAAGATTTTTCTTTCTTTCTTCGCAATTCAAAATTCATCATTTCAAAACCAAATTGAGCTTTTTCCAAAATTCTACCGTAGATGTCTAGCTTTTTCCCAAAAAACATGCCCTTTAAATGCCAGTCCTTCAGCTAAGAATTGAGCAAACAATTGGTACTCTAAGCATCATTCTTCAAGGCATAGGTTTTAAAACAATTCTCAATTAGGCGATCAAAATTGATGAAGATTTTGAATTGAGTACTTGTAGTTTAAAATCCCAAGCTTCTTCTCAAGATTGGTTTAATGATTAAGAATGGAAGCATAAGATGAACACAGATCAGATTTCATATATAAGAAAACATGTAAATATATATCTTACAGAGCTTTCTGAAATACAAAACTTAGAAAACTAAGCAAGTCATACCTAAGGGGCTGATCACTTCGAAATTCAGAAATTCAAATCAATCAGAATAAGGAATTCTTCCCTATCTTATGGACTATAGTCTCCTTTTGAGTTTCAGCAATCAGAACAAGGGTTCTACAAGGACTTCAGCTCATAAAATGGATTTGGTTGTTCTCATGTTTTGGGATGATGAATGAGTCAGCTAATGTTTAAGCTTCCATGGATCATTATCTGATAAATGTGAACTCCAACATGCCAATATTCCTCAAGTCATCCAAGCTTCAAAAAACAAACAGAAAACAATGAGCAAATGGTCTACACTAATCCTTTGCCAAGCTTATCCTCAATTCCAAGCCAGTCAGGCATTTGATCTTTCAAGCCTCGCAAGATGGCCTCAGATTGATCCAGCTCATGCTCTAGCTGTGCCATTTCAACTTTCATTGCACTCAAGCGAGTGAGCATCATGGCCCTCTGGCCTCAGCCTGTGCATAGTGAATCAGAGGCCCCACAGTAACAAATTGAGTTCTTAACCAATCAACCTTAACCTGTGCCCTCTCCAAATCGCTCAATGTACTACAAATAAAGGAGATATCTGCATCTGATAGTTCTCGGGCAGTGTGCTGCTGCATCAGTTGCACAATCTTCACTATGGAGGCTAGAAACTGGGCTCGAAACTGGGGCGCTGTAAAGCAGCAATCAGCAGTTATGTCCCCATACTTGGTAAATATTTGCTCCAAAATTGAATAGCCTGCAGGAGAGAACCCAGGTCCTTGAACTTGAATACTGGTTTCCCTGATCCATGCCAAACTTCCTGCCTGAGCATGTGGGCCTATTTGGGGAATAGACTCTTCATCCCTTAAAATCCCCTGGTGCTCGGCTTGGGGAGGAGGTTGTAGGTTTGAGCTTCCGGGCACCAATGTGCTAGCATTGGTCATGGTTGAGATGGGGAGAGTAGGATTTTCGACTGTGGGTGGTGCTCTCCTACCCTGAAGTTCATGACTCGAAATAATGGTAGGTGATGAATCTGAGCCAACTGTTGAAAAAGAGGACAGGATGGGCTTCTCAGGAGCACTGGTAAGGGTGGTAAGTGGCACTGGGGCCCGACTTGAAGAGAAGGGAGTAGGAAGTCTAACCAAGCTTTGAGGCAAAGGAATTGAGACATGAACAGCTGAAGTAGGTGGCAATTCGGAGACCCTCTCTTTCACTAGTATCCCATCATTAGAAATGTTCTCCACATCATTAGCAGTGTGTTGTAGTACTTCCTGAGTGCCCTTTACCTCAATCTCTTTGTTGCCATGAGTGAATACCCAATCTGGCAGATTACTGCTCATTGTATCCTCCTTTTCCTCTTGTGGCTGAGGAGGAATAAACACCTTTTTAGGGTGTAGTGGGGGTAATTTCTTTCCCTTCTCAAGAGCTTGGGTAGTGCTTGTGGGTCTCCAGGCCTCAGCCTGTTGTGTTTTCTGGCCCTCAAATGATTCAGCTGCCATAATATGAACCACTCCTGCAGCGTTGTTAGCATCCCGGATGGTTTGATCTACGTCTTCAGCTTCATCAAGAATGGAGGGAGTATGGACCTTGGATAGACCCTAAGGCACCAGAAAAAGGAGAGTAAAAAAATAAGTATTCATAAGTGTCTTTTCAATTCGCCAACAAAAACCGAAAGGTGGGCAGAAGAGAAAATGATACGTTCATTAATTCCTAGTCAAAAAAATTAAAACCTGGTATTAGCTGTGCATGAGAAGTGATGGGTAGTTTTACCTCTTCTTCTGCCCTTTTGGAGTCGGTTACTTGAGATTCGACTGGTTCAAATACATGTTTAGAGCGAATATTCCGAGAAAAAACACCCAAGCGCAATTTATCCCTATCGAGGATGTTCTTATTTGACCTTTGATTACGGCTTTCAAGGTCATGGTTATGCTCAAGATGAAGTTCTGTAATCACCCATTGTCCATTTTCAAGTGTAACTTGGACATGGGCATTGCAACCTGTTCTTGTTTCTTTTCTCTGATACTTGTTTTTGGTCTGATTGGATTGGTTCTTGGCCCGAAAACCTTCGCATGAACAAAGAAAAAATCGTCTTTTAATGTTCCCATTTGATAGCCTTTGTACCTTACCTTTTCTCACTTTAAAACCGATCTTCTCAGCATAGTGGTAGTAAAATTTTTCAGCATCCATCTCTGACATGAACACCATTCCTTTCAGTGGTATCTGACAATCAACTTCAGGCTCTTCCCCATCTAAACGAACAGGTGATTCAACCTCATCCATATCATCGTCTCTTGACAGGAATGAATCAAAAAAGAAACTGCCATCCCTATCCCTATAGTAGTACTGCTTTCAGAAGAAAAAAGAAAAGGGAAATTATTGAGGGATGGAGAGATCAAGCAGAAAAAAAATTTATTCCCAGTATTCATTTTTGCTTGATAGCTAACCGGATATGAATCCTTGTTGCAATTAATCCATATTAACTAGGAATAATACAACAGAACCGTCACCAAATGCTCACCTTGTAGTAGTACTTAATTAAAAACAATCATCTCAAGCGGAATTCAACTTGACATCTAACTAATTAGAGGTACTCAAGCTGAGCTCAACTTGCTCTTAGTTTTTCAAAATTGAATTGGGCTTAAACTATGATTAATTTTGTTAGGTTAGATAGGAGTCAAACAAGTGCAACATCCCAATAGGCTAGTCAACAATAAATAGGAAAAAACTTATTATTTTATATATCATTTTAGCAAATTATCAAAAAATAAATAGTCTAGTCAACAATAAATAGGAAAAAACTCATTATTTTATATATCATTTTAGCAAATCATCAAAAAATATGTAGTGTAAGAATGCATAACAAAAGCGCAAGTTAATAGTTTTTCCTTGAAAATATTAAAAAATATATATATACAAAATGAAGATTACAAAACCATATAAATACCACATGGTTGAAAAGGTAGATCCAAACTCAATAAAAATTGACTTGAGGTGAAAAAGAAAAGGTAAGCACAAATCCAACCCAATTTTTAGAATTAATTCATTGGCAATTCATCCTAAGAATGGTTTGAATGGGCTTAAGTGGAACCTACCCTTTAAGAACAAAGTGGGTTTAGGAGGAGAATAACTGATTAATTCATCAGGGTGAGTTAGAGGACTTTTCATGAAACATTTCTACACCTTTTACTCTTCGTTGATATTTTTTCTTCCATTAGTTTGGTAATTAAAATTACAAGGACTCTGTGTATTAGTCAAGATTTTATAAGCTATGAAGATGAGAGCCATAGAATTTCTACATGAACTGAACGAAATTCGTGAAATGCATTCAACTTACTTGGTCCACGAACTCACTACCCTGCCAAGAGGAATACACAGCTCCTGAAACATCGGGCCTGGAACCGCAGGAACTATATATGCCAGTAGAGTTGAATGTGATATCCCGATCAAACTCAGCAGGAGGCATTGCACCCCTTTCTTCGATGGGATGAGCATAGCCGCTAGCTTTCCAACCGCCCTCGGTTAAAGAGTTGTAAGAGTTTTCAGAAAGCAATACCAGAGGTTCCGATCCAGTTGACTTACAGGGATCTGGAGGATCGCTTCTCTCCATGAGTGGAGGCTAGAGTGTCTTTTTGGCATTCAGCGGTTTATATTGGGGCTGGGCCTCAAAAGTATATATTTATATGAAAGTAAAGTCTCAATAAGCTGCCTTTTTTTCTTCTTTGATTGTTACTGCTTTGATAGTTTACTTAAAATTAATGGAGAGAGCAACCATTTCCCTGTCGGTGGCCCAACAATTCTAAGGTTGTGTAATCACGTAAAGTAACCAAAAAAAATATTAAAATAAAAAGAAAAAATCTCATGCTTGATTTTATTATAAAAAATATTAAAAAAATCAACTATAATTAAAATTAATTAAAAATTTATATATTTTTAAATTATTTAGTCTTTATATATATATATATATATATAAATAATTTATTAATTTTCAATTTATTTTTTTATTTTTTTATTTTTTATTATGTCTCTTAATTTCCTTTTTCTTATATTTTCTCGCTAAAGTTTTCTTATGCAACATAGCTAAAATGTTTATAGTCTTGGTCCATTGTTAATAGGATTAATCAATTAAAAGGGATGAAAATATTTCAAAATTATAAAACTTGTTATAATTGTAGTAATGAATGCCACCACATTAATGTTAATTAAGTATTATTTATGATTTCCATTAATACTCATTAATGGAAACCATTAATGTTATTTATGAGTTTCATTAATATTCATTAATGGGGATATTAATGGAACCCATTTGGAAAGCCTATAAAAGGACTTCCCGTCTCCTGTAATAGACATCCCGATAAAAGAAAGAAAAGTTCTTCTTCTCATTCTCTCTCTCTCTCTTTCTTTCACTTTCTCAATTCTCTTCTTTGATTCCTTCTTTCATATTATATATCAAAGTAAGATATATTTTATCTCTACTACTTTGATTTGCATTATATTTGTCCTTATTTTACAACACGTTATCAGCACAAATTGCTCTGAAGGTAATTCTCGTATCTTAAACTTGAAGTTATTTATATAGAATAAAATTTTGCATGTTTATATTATTGTTGATTTGTTTTGTTACATATTGTTAAAAGTTATAAACAAATTATTTGATTTTGTTTATAATCAAAGTTATACCAATGCTATCAAGTTATTATAACTGATTCTAAGTTTTGTCATATATATGAAGTTATTTGATAATGTCGAATATCACAAAACTCGAATTTGTGGCACTTGACATTTCTGGAAAGAACTATCTATCTTGGATCCTTGATGCTAAAATACATATTGATGCAATGAATCTTGGAGCTATGATCAAAGAAGGAAATCAAGCATCCCTATTGGATCATGTAAAAACAGTGATTTTCCTTCGTCATCATCTCCATGAAGGTTTAAAAAAAAAAAAAAAAAACGAGTTTTTGATAAGAAATCACTAGTCTCATCCAACTGGATCTGAATCATTCCCTGAAGTGAATGCAATATCATCCCAAACTCATGGACGTGGATGAGGACGTGGTTGTGGTCGTGGAAGAAATCCCCGATACCATGGTTCTTATAGTAATAATTCTCAGAAAATGAAAGCCTCATTGCACCACCAGAGGTGGAACAATACTGAGACAATACAAGAAAATGGGAAGCGTTTACAAGATAAACCTCCTAAGAACCATGAAAATAATTGTTATAAATGTGGTATGAAGGGGCATTGGTCGCGTACCTGTCGTACGCCCAAACATTTGGTCGACCTTTACCAAGCATCAATAAAAGCTAAAGGAAAAGAGATAGAGATGAACTTTACCGATGGTGATGGATTGGACCTAACCTACTATGACATTGATTTGTTTGGAGGTCCCAATGAAAAAACAGACCATTTGATAAACGATGAGAAAATTAACATTGATTGATGTTACTTTATATATGAAATAATATATTATTATGTCTTATATTTACATCTGATTTACTTTGTTATTTACATTATGCCTTGTTTTTTTTGTTATATCTGAAATCCATGTGTTATTTGGTCTCAAGATGAATGAGGATGATGTATGTCTCGTAGACTGTGCGACCACGCACACAATTCTTCGAGATAAAAGATATTTCCTCGAATTGACATTAATAAAAGCTAATGTAAGTACCATATCTGGTACTACAAACTTAGTTGAAGGCTATGGAAAAGCAAACATAACGTTGCCAAATGGAACTAGATTCCATATAAATGACGCGTTATATTCTAGCAAATCCAGAAGAAATTTGCTCAGTTTTAAAGATATCCGCAGAAATGGATATCATATTGAAACTATGAGTGAAGATAATGTAGAATATCTTTACATTACTTCCATTATATCTAGCCAGAAGCTTATAATGGAAAAACTCCCGGCTTTTTCCTTTGGGTTGTATCATACAACTATAAAGCCTATTGAATCATATGTTGTCGTGAACCAGAAGTTAACGACTTAAAAGTTTTTGTCCTTTGGCATGACAGGCTAGGTCACCCAGGGTCTTCAATGATGCGTCGAATAATCGAACACTCATATGGGCATCCACTAAAGAACCAGAAGATTCTTTCGCCCAATGAATACTCATGTGATGTCTGCTCACAAGGTAAATTGATAATCAGACCATCTTTTACTAAAGTCATATCTGAGTCACCAATCTTTTTAGAAAGAATACATGGGGACATATGTGGGCCTATCCATCCACCATGTGGACCATTCGGTTATTTTATGATCTTAATAGACGCTTCTACTAGGTGGTCACATGTTTGTCTCCTTTCTACACGTAACGTAGCCTTTGCTAGACTCCTTGCACAAATAATCAGATTACGAGCACAATTTCTAGATTATCCAATTAAGATAATACGTCTTGATAATGCTGGCGAATTTACTTCTCAAACATTCATTGACTATTGCATGTCAGTAGGGATAAATATTGAGCATCCTGTTGCTCATACTCATACCCAAAATGGTTTAGCAGAATCCTTCATCAAACGTCTCCAATTAATAGCTCAACCATTACTAATGAAAACCAAATTACCTACTTCCACCTGGGGACATGCTATTATGCATGCTGCAGCTTTAGTCCGTATTTGACCAACAACTTACCATGAATACTCCCCTTCACAACTTGTGCTTGGAAAACAACCAAATATCTCTCACTTACGAATCTTTTATTATGCAGTATATGTACCAATTGCACCTACACAACGCATTAAAATGGGTCCCCAACGAAGACTTGGGGTTTATGTAGGTTTTGATTCTCCATCTATCATAAGATATCTTGAACCTTTGATAGGCGATGTTTTTACAGCCCGCTTTGCGGATTATCATTTTAATGAGAGTGTTTTCCCATCATTAGGGGGAGAAAAGTTGATTCCTGAAGAACGATGAGAAATTAGTTGGAAAACATCTATTATGACCCATCTTGATCCTCGTACAAATCAATGTGAACTAGAAGTTCAAAGGATCATTCATTTGCAAAATCTTGCAAATCAATTACCAGATGCATTCATTGTTACAAAGAAAGTGACAAAGTCACATATCCCGACTGCAAATACTCCAGCACAGATTGATGTCCCTGTAGGACAGTTAACAAAGATACGCCTGAAGCGTGGTAGACCTATCGACTCAAAGGATGTAACTCCCCGGAAGAGGAGAACCCAAGAAAAACTTGGCACTCTAGAAGAGGCCATCAAAATGACTGATCAGTTTAAAATCAATAAATCTATAGCCTTAGAAGAGGCACAAATAATGCAGAAAGCCCCTGAAGAGGCACATATTGAACAAGAAGCCCCCGAAGAGGCACATATTGAACAAGAAGCCCCCGAAGAGGCACATATTGAACAAGAAGCCCCTGAAGAGGCATAGGTACCTAAAAATTGTGAGATCTCAGTAAGTTATGTACACATGGGAGAAAAATGGGATCGAAATAATATTATTATTAACAATATTTTTGTTTTCCAAGTGGCCTCTGAAGTCATAAGAAATGATGAAGATCCCGAACCACGAAATGTGGAAGAATGTCAACATAGAAATGATTGGCCAAAATGGAAAGAAGCTATACAGGCAGAGTTAAACTCATTAACAAAACGAGAAGTTTTTGGACCTGTAGTCTAAACACCTGAAGATGTAAAGCCTGTTGGGTACAAATGGGTATTTGTACGAAAATGCAATGAAAATAATGAGATCATAAGATATAAAGCGCGATTAGTAGCACAAGGCTTCTCGTAGAGACTTGGTATTGATTACGAGGAAACATATTCTCCTGTCATGGACGCAATCACATTTCGTTTCTTAATTAGTTTGGCAGTCTCAGAAGGACTGGATATGCGTCTCATGGATGTTATTACAGCAGATTTATACGGATCCATGGATAATGATATATACATGAAAATCCCTGAAGGATTTAAATTGCCTGAAGCAAGTAATATAAAGCCTCGTAGCATGTACTCAATCAAGTTACAACGATCCTTGTATGGATTAAAGCAATCTGGACGCATGTGGTACAATCGCCTTAGCGAATACTTGCTAAAAGAAGGGTATGTGAATAACCCTATATGCCCATGCATCTTCATTAAGAAATCAAAAACCGGATTTGCAATTATTGCAGTGTATGTTGATGACTTAAATCTTGTTAGAACTCCTGAAGAGCTCACAAGAACAACAAATTACTTGAAAAAGGAATTTGAGATGAAAGATCTTGGAAAAACAAAATTTTGTCTTGGCCTACAGATTGAGCATTTTCCAAATGGAGTTTTAGTACATCAATCAACATACATTAAGAAAGTTTTGAAGCGTTTTTATATGGATAAAGCGCATCCTTTAAGTTCTCCAATGGTTGTTGATTCATGCCTAATTGGTGTCTCAGCTGATTCATGTCCAGCTGGTGCTCCTTGATTGAGGGATTAATCAACAAAATTTATAACCTATTACACCATATACTAGGGTAGCAAAGACAAAGCTACTATAGCATAGTGGCACTAGGATCGTTCACTGGGATGGGTTTTCACTTCACAAATGATATTAATTCAAAGCTGAATTGGTGCCTTTTCATTTTAAGGTTAGCTTTAAAAGAAAACATAAAGATGTTTGAAAAAGGATTGGTTTTAAGCTAACCAAAAATAGTAACTGATTTTAATTACAAAGAAAAGTGTTTCTTGGAGTTTCAGATCACTAGGCTCAAATTCCTCATACAAAAAGGGAGTTCCGGTCACTTGTTTCTTTTCCTCGCATTAGAGAATTAACATATAGTTAATTCTCTAACCGGTGTTGTACAGATGCTTCCCATTAATGGGTTCAAACACTAAATCCCTCTCACTGATGCAACTTGCAATGGCTCATACCTCTCACCTAGGACTTGCCATTCAAGGTGATCTTTAACCTTGGATTACCCGTCAAAAGCTCGCAAGAGATAACTAATGGATGTCTCCTTGGAGTCCAAAAGCTTACCAAGTGTTGGCTATTCTAGAAAATCCTACCTTCAAGTCACCTCCCAGAGGCTCGCAAGGGGTAAACTAGTGAATCTCCATGGACGGAGATCACTTGCCTTACCAAGTGTTGGCCCAGATGATTTAAAAGCGTTTTAAGTTAACTAAAAAGATAAAAACCATTAACGGATAACACTTTCTCTTCATTAAACACTAAAACAACAAAACTTCCAATTTATGCATGAGGAAACTTACCCAGCTTTCCTCACTCCAAGAGACAAAGAGCCTAGCCTCTCATCCTCTGAGGAAAAATCCTCAGAGTTTGATTGGCTAGAAAGAAAACTAACGAGAAAACAATAATATATATGAAAAACAGAGCAAGTGCTTTGTATTTTACTTCCTTGCAAATTTGTACAAAGGATGCGTCGTAACCACTACTTGAGAGTCTCCCTGAGAGTTTATATAGGAAGGTAATTTACCCTTCCTTAGATACTTCCTAGCTAAGGAATTACATGAGTGGCTAAATACAAGGAGAAAATGGAAATTTAGACACAAAAATATCAGAATAAAAGATCTAAAAGAGTCGGTGCACAAGTATCGGGAAGCTTCAGGACCGTTGTACTGTGCAAAATGGCTGCGAAATCATTTCGCAACAAAAGGGTGATTTCGCAGCCGGGCAAAATTCTTCCTTCAGCTTGATGCAGTTGTCTTCTGAAGGCTGTAACTTCCTCATTTCAGCTCCAAATCATACACGGTTTGAAGCGTTGGATTTTTGACTTCCTGAGCTTTGAAATGGTATGTAGCATGTAGAAAATGGACTTCGAGAAGTGCTCCAAAAGTGCAAAGGAAGACTGCAGCTGCTGTCCTCTGTTTTCTTCTTTGCTTTTCTCCTCTTTGCTTCTCTCCTTGCATTCTGGATTTGCTTATGGAAAAGGACTTCAAAGCTTTGGTTCTTCATGTTTCTGAGCTCTTCATTACTTTGCCATGGATTCCAAATAACTCTCCTCAATCTTGGATTGCTTTGGTGATCAAAAAGCTATCAAAACGCCAAAACTTGACACAATTTGATTAGAATTGATTGCAAGGGTCCTTAACATGTTAATTGGGTTAAAAGACAATAACTACTACTCAAAAGTGTTTAAAAGAGTTAATTACAAGCTACAAAATAGCACTTTTTGAGTAGTAATCAGTTGTCCAATCACTTGATGTGAAAAAGGACCCATTTCGTCCTTGCGAAAAGGATGAAGAGTTACTTGGTCCTGAAGTACCATATCTTAGTGCTATTGGTGCACTTATGTATCTTGCCAATTGTACACTTCCAGACATTGCTTTTTCTGTTAATTTATTGGCAAGATACAGTTCCGCTCCAACTCGAAGACATTGGAATGGTATCAAACATATATTGCGTTATCTTCGTGGAACTACTGATATAGGTTTATTTTACTCAAGGGAATCAAAGCAACAATTGCTTGGATATGCAGATGCAGGATATCTTTCAGATCCACATAAAGGCAGGTCACAAACAGGGTATGTGTTTAATTGCAATGGTACTGCTATTTCATGGAGATCTGTCAAACAAACAATGGTGGCCACATCATCAAATCATTCAGAAATACTGGCAATTCATGAAGCAAGTCATGAATGTATATGGAAAAGATCTATGATCCAGCATATTCGGGAATCATGTGGACTCTCCTCTATCAAAGGTAACCCGACAATGTTATTTGAAAATAATGTTGCATGCATTGCACAAATAACAGGGGGTTATATTAAAGGAGATAGAACCACTACAAGAAAAGAAGCCTTCGTTGACAGTTTTTCACTGTCAATGTAAGGTATATCTGTGAAGGTAGGTTATTGTTCATATATGTTATCTATGCCAGTGACAAGAAAAGTTTAAAGGTAACTTAACATATACATATGTTAAGATTTCTCTATTTTACAAATGATGAAATCTTATTAGTATATGATACGTCAATGTTTCTTTCATATATGTTAAGGTTGGATTCAACTTATATCAAGATTACTTAATCTTATGTCAATGTTAACTCACTCTTTTGTTAAGATTAGTCCAACAAATGTCAAGGTTAGGTATCATATATGTCATGATTAACCCCACATATATCAAGGCTTTTAGATACATATGTCAATGTTAGATTTTATATATATCATAATTAGCTTATATATGTCAATGTAGGGAATAAGTACAACTATCAAGGTTCCCTCGAAAAATTTTAAAATTATTTTTTAATATGAAAAATTGAACCTGTTGCCATGTATAATCAATTTGATATTATTTAAGAATGATAATGACAATCAAATTATTATGATTTTATATATAATCAAAACATATTTAAAATACTTTTAATTATTAATTAAAGCACAACTCAATGAACTTGTTTAAAGTTATCCCCAATTTCTCTATATAGAAGAAACTCATATAATATACAATGAAATTAAAAACACACTATAAGACAATATACATAAACTTAAATTAAGTTGCTCATGTATATATCTACAACCAAGTCTCTTGTCTCCATCTTGAACCTTTAATTTATAGGAAAGCCTTAAATTTCCAACACCGAAACATCGAATCTGTAGCAAAAAATATACAGCATATTAACAAATTAAAAAGAAAAATGTATAATGAGGATCAATCAAATATCAAGCTTTGTGAAGAATTTTAAAGCTAGCCACTACACCTTTATTAGATAATAATAGTGAATCTAGAAAGCCACAGGCAGTATAAGTTTTGATTCATCTAAATCTAGAGACGAACTATGGCCCCTTGTTAGGGCTGAACCGATGACCAAGAATTTGCATCGATCCAATTGAAAGCAATTGGGCTCAAAAATGCCTTAGGGATGCCAAAGGAGCTGACCAAGGCAAGGGCATGTGGTCACAATTCACTGCAGAGTATTGTTACTTATTTCCTAATTCCAGCAGCATTGTCGGGTCACAAGTAACCATATCGAAGGAAGGAAGCATCTTCTTCCAAGATAATCAAGACATGCATGGATCTTAACAGACTTAACATGCTCTGCATAGGCAAAAAAAAATGCAAAAACAATCATCAATTAGGTTTGCATCACTTCATCATTGTTCTACAAATGCTTGAGCTGGAAATAAGGATAGTTGTATATGTTACACAGTAGAAAAAATAGGGAAATTGTCACTCAAAATGCCATTACACAAAAATACCATATTATATCTAATTCTAATAAGCATATTAGGGTTTTTAGCATGTTGAAGGTTCAATCGCTAAGAAAGCAACAAGACTGCTGCATTTGTATCATTGATATGTATAAAACAAAAGCAGAAGCTACTACTCACACTCATAACTTAAGTTTCTTTAATCAGCACTTTTTTGGAATGTATAAATCCTATAATCTCTTCTAGTCTTCATCTCATTTCTCCCCAAACCCAGATATGGATGGACCGTGCAATACTTATTCACATCCAGCATTTTGTACCTTCCTTAGACTAGCATTTTTTTTTATTGGTAGAGTTACTTATATTTATGACAAAAAGGTACTGATATTTACCTTAACTGGACCAGAAGACATAGTTGCCTCAACATCTAAAAAGGTCTGCAAAATTGCTCGATCTGAGAAAGCTCTCCCCAAGTCTTCTACAAGTTGATAACTTTGGTGCAGGAAAGGAAAAAAATTGTGAGAGTGATATACAGAGAGAAAGAGAGGAAACTCAAGTTAATGAGAAGATCCTAACCTGAAGAAGTGCATATTCTCTGCTTAGGCCCTGTGCTTGAAACTGTGATATCTCAACAGCAAAATGGATTAATAGATCTCTTCCATCAGGCAGAATATATCAGTCTGATAGCCAAATCAAGGGAGTAAGAAATTTCTCTCTACTTCATTGACTAACCAAATTGTTGCTAATGAAGCTACAATTACATTACCTGGAATTGGCTACTTCTGAGAGTAGAACTTGTGAGCTGAGATGGAACAACAGGGCAAGATTTGTTCATGTGTTCTAACCTCAATCCTTTAAATGGTCTATTCCTCTTATGCACTGCGATATATTCTGCAAGGAGAGCCTTGCTAACTTGATTTCACATATTTAATCCATAAATTCCACCTCCACAAGCCCAAATCTTACATAAAAAGAAATTTAGTGAAGTAATAGTTTCTCAGCATCTTTCAAGTTTATTAAAAATTGGCAAGTTCTATCCCCACCGGTCAATTGGTTCATTCACATGGTAGGTAGAGTGTTGGTTCAATAATTAGAACCAACCAATGTAATTCATAGGCTGTAGTCTGATCATGATTTGCAAGCAAAGGTTGTGTTTTTCATCCTGGCTCAAAAATCGTGGATTTAGGGTTCTTGAAATTTAAATCCAATGGCACAAAAGCAAAGAGACCCCTAGAACAGATCTAGAAAACACTGGGAGCAAAAAAAGAAGCAATTTTTTTTTTGTTTTCCGTGGGGGTTTTGCATGGATTTTCTCGAAAATCAAACGAGGATGAATTTTCCCGAAAATTCAATGAGGAATGGATTTTCTTGGGAATAAACAAGGGTTTTTCAAAGAGAAAACACAGGGAGCAAAAAAAAAAAAAGCATTTTTTTTGGTTTTCCTTGGGGGTTTTACTCGGATTTTCTCGAAAAATCAAACGAGGATGAATTTTCCCGAAAATCGAATGGGGGATGGATTTTCTTGGGAATCAAATGGGGGTTTTGCAAATAGAAAACACAATGAGCAAAAAAAAAAAAAAAAAAGCAATTTTTTTTTTTGTTTTCCTTGAGGGTTTTGCATGGATTTTCCCGGAAATCGAATGAGGGATGGATTTTCTTGGGAATCAAACGGGGGTTGAAAAAATAAAAAACAATAATAACATGATTAGATTAGTACCTGCTAGGGTTGAGAGTCGCAGAGAATGGCGGATTCTCTCGTCTGGAAAGCAACTTCAAAAAAGGCCTTCTTGATGCCCGATGCCCCAAGTGAGAAGCGGTGGCCCTTTTGATTTTTATAGTTAGTAGAGATAAAAAAAATAATAAAAAATGAAACAAATCATAAGAACAATTTTCCTATCTCTATATAAATAATTATTAATTATCCATCTTTATTTTGATTAAATCACATTGAAATTTCCGTTTTTATGGACAATATTTTATGAATTAAAATTAATTTGATAAAATAAATTATTAATAATCTTAATTATTTAAATAAATTAATATTAATAGAAAAAGTTGTTACCACATATTTTTAATAAAATTTTAGAAATTAAATCTCAAATAAAATATTTTATATAAATTAATTTAATTTTTCATTTAAAATATAATAAAACGTGTTTTAATAAAAATATTTTAAAATTTTTAAAATAAATATTGTCTTCAACAAGATGGGCTCCCTTCATCTAACAATATAGTGGAACTACATCAATCTTCATTTCGATACTAAGACTATAACAATGTCATATGTATTATATTTATGTATAAATTATTTTTATTCAATAAAATCAAATATTTCTTAACTTAATTCTAACTTTATACACTTCCAAAATTCATATTTACAATTCTTAAAATTCAAATATAGAATTTATTGATATATCTCTGTCTATCGATGTTTTTTTTAGTATCATATTTATATCAATTATATTTACAAAATAACTTTAAAATATGAATTCTTACTTATTTTATCATTTTTTGGAGTTTTTCCAAGCATTCTTATAAATTTTAAATAATTTTCGCTCCACCGATATTTGTGAAAAAAATATCCACCGATATTTTTTCGATATTTCTTATATATCCGTAAAATCGAAGTACTGATATATTCGCAATTATCGATATTTTCATTCTTGGTTTAGAGCAAAAAGTTTGAAACCCTAAGCTCTCAAAATGAATATCGGGTTTTGAAAAAATGAGGAGTGTTCTTTGTAAATACCACAGGGAACCTTGACAGGTGATTATAACATGATATCTTAACTTATAATCCATAGGTCATTTAAGATCATTTTACTAGAATTAAAATGGCATATATGTTTAAAATTATACCTTGACTTTTGATTTTATGTCAAGCTAGCCACATTATATAAGTACCTTGACATATGAACATGCTAACTATACATTGACTTATAAATTATCTGTCAAGATTCTATTATATAAGTCATGAAAGAATTCAAAATTTTTTTATATATGTCATTATTGGTTTAAACAAGTTGTATATGTCATAATTGTTAATTTAAATAGGCAATATTGACACATATCACCTTAAGTCAAGATAATATATGTCAACAATGACCTTTTTTCTTGTAGTGAACTAAACACATTTCACCAAAATTCTTTTATACACATGAACTCCAGAAGAGTGGTGAAATTGATGTACAACAAATACGCTCAAGTGATAATCTAGCAGATTTATTCACAAAATTATTGCCAACCTCAACATTCAAGAAGTTAATACACAGAATTGGAATGCGTCAACTCAAGGATATCTACATGAGGGGGAGTATGCTTGTAAAAGGGTGTTAGTGTACTGTACTTTTTTTTTTCCTTCGTCCAGGTTTTGTCCTACTAGGTTTTACTAGCAAGGTTTTTAACGAGGCAATCCTAATATACCAAGAAAAGAATATTGTACTCTTTTTCCTTCGCTAGGTTTTTCCTATAGGGTTTTTTACTAGCAAGGTTTTAATGAGGCATATTCTTTCAATGTGGTGGACATCCAAGGGGGAGTGTTATAATTGTAGTAATGAATGCCACCACATTAATGTTAATTAAGTATTATTTGTGATTTCCATTAATACTCATTAATGGAAACCATTAATGTTATTTATGAGTTTCATTAATATTCATTAATGGGGATATTAATGGAAGCCATTTGGAAAGCCTATAAAAGGACTTCCCGTCTCCTGTAATAGACATCCCGAGAAAAGAAAGAAAAGTTCTTCTCATTCTCTCTCTCTGTCTCTCTTTCTTTCACTTTCTCAATTCTCTTCTTTGATTCCTTCTTTCATATTATATATCAAAGTAAGATATATTTTATCTCTACTACTTTGATTTGCATTATATTTGTCCTTATTTTACAACAAAACTAACATCTCCCATTTTTTAACTTAAAGAACTTTTTGACATAAATACCCTTCAATATTTTCATTATTTACATGTGTATTTTAAAAGAAATAGTTACTTTTGCAAGAAAAAAAATGAAAGTATTTTTATTTAAAATAAGTATTTTTTTGGATTGGAAAAAGGTGAAAGATTAGTTTTCAAAGTGGGATGATTTCATCCCTTTCAATATGTTATCCCTTGTTAATATTATCAGTTGAATAGTGGAATTCACTCAGTTTCCATGCTCTGTGGTGTCTTTGTGGTCCCATTATTGCTTATCAGTACTCTTGCCCACCATCTAGTTTCCTTCATTGCATGCTTAGTAGTTAATGGCATTTAATTTCAGAGTAGTAGAATTTCCATGCAAGCATTCACAAAAGTGAGTGGACTTCATACGTCAAGAAAGAGGATGGAGATAATAATTGAAATGGTGGGGAGTGGGGTAGAGTTTCCATGAAAGCATTCACACAAGTGAGAGGACTTCATAGGTCAACAACGAATATGGAGATAATAATTGAAGGTGGGGAGGGGGATGGTGTTTAGACTTTTTCTTTTTATAACTTTCTCACCTATCTAGAAAAGGTTTTGTTTTTTTACCCCTAATTTAATGCTCTGATTTTTTCATATACATCTAGGGTCAAATTTAAAGTTTGATCCGTATCATATATTTTTTCTTAATTTAATTATATTGATTTATGTCAATTCTTACTTATAATTAACTTTCAACTACAATTAATCTTTTTTTTTTTTTTTTATAATTATTTCCTCTTCCTTTTATTTTATTTCATTTTATTTATTTATTTATTTTTTCAAAACCCTTAAATAAATTTTTTAAATTTTTTCAAAATTGAATAATTTTTTTATTATGTTGCAACTATTGCATTTTTTTTTTGTAAACTATATTTCTCATTTCTTAATAAAACTTAATTTCTAAAAATAAAAAATTCATACTCATATTTTTTTTTTTATATATATATTTTTAATTAATTCTTCAAAACTAAAATTATTAATTCTGATAATAGGTAAGGCTTATTTAACTTTCTAAGAAATTTTCTATAGTGAGGGTGACATGGACCAAATTCAAATCACTTATTTGACCACTAAAGTTCTTCAAATTTTACCAATCCAAATCTGGCGCATGTTCTTTTTTGCCTTTCTGATTTTTCAACCGCTATTTTACTTAGAAATTTTCAAACTCTCTAGGCTAAAATACTTGGTTATTATATCCTTACCCCTAAAATAAAAAAATAAAAAAAATAAAAATTAGTCCCAATATTTAGATTAACTTAAAAAATTGTTGAAAAGTTATGGATGGTGTCGCCTCATTTCCTCCTCGACTTCTTAAGATACTTATTCCATCCCATGATGTTGCCACTATACTTTCACTACAGAAATCACCTTGTTCTTAAACTTGTGTTCCTCAACTTCCAAAATTTGCAAAGGTTTCTTTGAATATGACATATCTTTCTTAACCTGAATATTTTGCAAGTTAATTAGACAAGTTGGATATGGAATACTTTTCCTTAGCATTGATATGTGGAAGACATCATGCACATGGGATAGCTATTAAGGCAATGTTAACTTATATGCTATCAGGCCAATTTTGTTATCAACTTGAAGTGGTCCACCAAATCTAAGGGCCTTTTTCTTTGGTCTGCATAACTTTTCTACCTACCTTGAGCATTCTTGAGTTTTTTTTTTTTTTTTTTGACAAGTTGTATATTTTCTATAGTCTCTTAGAGAATCTTAAGTCCAAACAAACTATTCTCATCCAACTTTGTCCAACAT
This sequence comes from Vitis riparia, assembly GCF_004353265.1. NCBI lineage: Eukaryota > Viridiplantae > Streptophyta > Magnoliopsida > Vitales > Vitaceae > Vitis > Vitis riparia. The sequence goes on along the minus strand of NC_048448.1, from coordinate 28,796,270 downwards.
AAGAGCGATCTACATGTTCTCCCATAGAGTGCTTCATAAGTCACCATGTTAATACTAGATTGATAGTTATTGTTATATGCAAACTTTGCTAAAGGTAAATAGTTTGCCCAATTATCTCCAAAATCCAGAATGCATGCCCTCAACAAGTCTTTTAGAATCTAGATTACTCTCTTTGACTAATCATCTATTGGGGATGAAATGCAATGTTAAAATTTAATTGGGTGGCCATAGCCTTTTGTAAACTCTATCAAAACTAAGAAGTAAATTTAGGTCATTGTCAGACACTATAGACAATGGTATCCTATACAATCTCACAATTTCCTGTATATATAACTTAACCAAAGAGTTCATAGAGCCAAGAGTCTTCATGGCTAGGAAATTAGCTAATTTAGAGAGGCAGTCCACAATAACCCAAACTCTATTTTTCTTGTTTCTAGTTGTTGACAACCTTATCACAAAGTCCATAGTGATGTGATCTCATTTCCACTCAAGTACAAGCAATGGTTGCAACAACCTTGCAAGCTTCTGATGTTTGACTTTCACTTGTTGACAAATTTGACAATTGGCTACATAATGAGCAATGTCTCTTTTCATTCCACTCCACCAAAATGGTCTCTTTAGGTTTTAATACATTTTGGTACTCTTAGGGTGAATTGTATACTTTGTGTTATGAGCATCTACTAACAGTTTATTTCTCAACCCTGCATCCCTTAAACACACGATCTTCTTTTAAATCTCACACTCCCATCTGCATGCATAGACCAGTTATTGTCTACTCTGTTAGGAAGTGTCTCAAATTCTTAATTAGTATAGATTCCTTTTTGTAAATAATATTATATAGAATATTTCTAGGTTGATATATTATTGTAATATTAGACTTCCTTATAGAATAAGGAAGGTTGTTGGAAATATTTCTATAAATATTCTAGGTCATGAGGAGAAAAAGTTATGAGATGGAGATGGGCCTGTAGAGACTATACAAGGTGGATAGAGATGTGAGGAAGAACGGGAGGTACCCGGTGGAGTGAGATGGCTCGTAGTAAGGTATGGATACAAGGAGTGGGGAAACATGGGATGTTTCGGGAACCCAATAGTTGTATCTGGTTCTGTCCTCTGTAATATTCTCTATTGTATAGTGGAATTATTATCTCTCATCCGTGGACGTAGGCATGGTTGGCCGAACCACGTTAAAACCTCGTGTACCGTATGTGTGATTGTTTTATCTTTGTGTTCTTGAACTAACATTGTTGGCATCAAAGCTTTCGTTGGCACTACAACATACTCCACCTTCTACCAACTAGGCTTTAACCTTCTCTAAAATCTCATTATGTATATGGGTCTCTACTATTTTTGGATGATCTTTTGTCTAGCTGACATACTATAGAAGCATTGACTTTGTCCTTCCCAACCAAGATACAACTAAAAATCCTCAATAACTACATACATCTTGAACTCTCTCAACTATAAGCTAGACAATTGTCCATAGTTCTTTTTACTCATGACATCTGTTACAATATTTGTCTTTCTAGGATAGTAATGAAAAGAAAAATCATAATCTTCCAATGTCTCCACCCATCTTCATTGAAGATGTATTTTAAACTTTTATGATTAGAGCACACCTTAAATTTCTCTCCATACAAGTAGTGTCTCCAAGTCTTGAGGGCAAAAACTATTGCTGTAAACTCTAAATCATGTGTTGGATAGTTTCGTTCATACGACTTTCATTGCCTTGAAGCATAAGCTATTGGGATTGAACCCCTAAAACCAAGACATGAGGTGACAAAGTTATACTTAATTATCCCTTTGCTATCCCTTAGGTGTATTGACATTGATTCGAGCATTTAGCCCATGTCTCTTACATTGTATATGACTTGGGTGTATTAGGAGTTGCATAGAAGATATAAGCCATGGGTTCCTTGTAAGTAGATAAGTTGTCCATAGTTGGTTCATAAATTTGGGCAATCTAGTAGAGACTATAGTGCACTACCTCCTAATTAGAGGGATGACTTGCCTTGGTCGTTAGGATGGGTTTCCCATGGTGAGTGTACTAGTGTATGTGATGCACATTGGACAAGACCTATGATGACTTATGATGCTAAGCTATCAATTATCATGATTCACCAAACTACTATACTGCATGGACTCTTAACCTTGAGAGGATATTGAACTTATGCCAAAATCAATAAGAGGTTTTGACTTATGGGTGAGACCCTAAAGTGGTCATATATCCCTATGGATTGGGTCACTGTTGATGGAGGCTTGTGGTAATAGGTATTCTCAATAAAGGCATCATGATATCTCATGGCATTAAGATAGTGTGTCCACTTGGATGATCCAAAGGACATGTAGTCATGAAATATGTGACCATAGTAATTCCTTTAGTGGAATTTAACATATGCTCCTTGGAGCGAGAGTTTGTCATTTGATCACATAATAAGTGAGATATGTAACTCAAGGACTTAAGAGGTAATCTTGATAGATGATAGCACTACCTTATTAGATTATGGACACCAGTTAATGGGGAGTCTGCATGTAGTGGATAGTAGGTAACAGACCTGAACACTTGATGTCTCATTGTAAAGCAATAGTCAGCTGTTATGTCCCCATACTTGGTAAATATTTGCTCCAAAATTGAATCACCTGCAGGAGAGAACCCAAGTCCTTGGACATGAATACTTGTTTCCTTGATCCACGTCAAACTTAGTTTGGGGAATAGACCTTTCATCCCTTAAAATCCCTTGGTGCTCGCCTTGGGGAGGTTGTAGGTTTGAGCTTCCATGCACCAATGTGCTAACATTAGTCATGGTTGGGATGAGGAAAGTAAGAGTTTGGATTGTCGTTGGTGCTATGCTACCCTGATTTTCAGGACTCAAAATAATGGGAGATGATAAGTCTGAGCTAATTGTTGCAAAAGATGATAGGATGGGCTTCTCGAGAACACTGGTTAGGGTGATGGTAAGTGGCACTGGGGCCTCACTTGAAGGGAAGGGAGTAGAAAGTCCAACCAAGCTCCGAGGCAAAGGAATTGAGACATGAATAGCTGAAGTAGGTGGCAACTCGGAGACCCTCTCTTTCACTAGTATCTCATCATTAGAAATGTTCTCTATATCATTGGCAGTGTGTTGTAGTATTTCCTCAGTGCCCTTTACCTCATCCGCTTTATTGCTATAATTGAATACCCAATCTGGCAGATTACTAGTCATTGTATCCTCATTTTCCTCTTGAGGTTGAGGAGGAATAAAGACTTTTGTAATGTGCAGTGGGGGTAATTTCTTTCTCTTCTTAAGACCATGGGTAGTGCTCGTGGGTTTCCAGGCCTCGACCTGTTGTGTTTTGAGGTCGTCAAATGACTCAGCTGCCATAGTATGAACCACTCCTGTAGTGTTGTTAGGATCCCGGATGGTTTGATCTACGTCTTCAGTTTCATCAAGAATGGAGGGAGTATGGACCTTAGATGGACCCTAAGGCACTAGAAAAAAGAGAGTAAAAAAGGAAAGAATTTATAAGTCTCTTTTGAATTCACCAACAAAAATCGAAAGGTGGGTTGAAAGGAAAATGACACATTCATTAATTCCAAGTAGTAAAAAAACTAAAAATCTTGTATTAGATGTGCATGGGAAGTGATGGGTAGTTTTACCTCTTAATTTGCCCTTTTGAAGTCGGTTACTTGAGATTCGACTGGTTCAAATAGATGTCTAGAGCGAATATTCCGAGAAAACACACCCAAGCGCTGAGGAAGTTCTTATTTGACCTTTGATTATGGTTTTCAAGGTCATGATTATGCTCAAGATGAAGTTTTGTAATCACCCATTGTCCATTTTCAAGTGTAACTTGGACATTGGCTAATAACCAAACACACCCTAAACAAACCTTCTAACCACTTTTCTCACAGTTGGAACTGAGCAACTGTGTAACAGATTGCAACTATGTAACAAATCAAAACCAACTCATGTAGTTGTATATAAATACATTTGTAATCTTGATTATAATCTTAATGGAAAATAGTTGAGTTCATTCTCTTCTTCTGCACATTTCTTCAAAGGTTATCATGGTATCAGAGCCTGCCTTGTTTTCTTGATTTTCTTTCACAATGCCTTCTTCTACTCAATCGTCTGAGCTTCAGCTGCCATCTTCAACACCCAACCCAGTCTCTCTACAATCCCTCAATCATGCCCTTCCTATCAAGCTTGACCGTAACAACTACATCCTCTAGAAGACCCAAATGGAAAATGTATTTTTCGCCAATGGATTTGAAGAGTTCATCAAAGGAACCAAGCCATGCCCATCCAAGGAATTACCCACGAGAGAAATCAACCCTGAATTTGTGCAGTGGAGGCATTTCGATCGAATAGTTCTTAGTTGGTTGTATTCCACTCTTACACCAAGCATCATGAGCCAAATCGTTGGGCACCAAACATCCCATGATGCTTGGATGGCTCTACAAAGGATCTTTTTTGCTTCAAGCAAAGCTCGTATTATGCAGCTTCGCCTTGAGTTCCAAACGGCCAAGAAAGGAGCTGATTCTATGCTAGAATACATCTTCCGCATTAAGACCATTTCTAACAATCTTACTGCTATAGGGGAGCCTATTAAGGACATAGATCATATCCTTCAGCTTCTTGGTGGCTTAGGACCCGAATACAATTCAATTGTGGCTCCTTTGACAACCCGAGAGGATGATTTTTCTCTCCACTCTGTGCACAACATTCTTCTTACCCATGAGCAGAGGCTAAATCATCAACATACACCACCCACTGACCTTTATTTTGCTACCCACATGGCCACCATACCTAACTCAGTCCCACCTCAAACCTTTTCCAATTCTCATTCTCGACACCACCCTAGACCTCCTCATCAAATAAGAAACCTACATCAAACACTAAGAAACCAACACCAAGGACCACCATTTCCTAACAGAAATCATAATAGACCATTTGCTCATCCCATACCTCCTCATCTGCCTACTCGCCCACAATGCCAATTATGTGGCAAATTTGGACATACTGTTATGAAATGTTATCACCGTTTTGACATCACCTACCAAGACAACAATGGTGCCTCATCTTCAAAGGATTCTTCTCAATTTCAGGCCATCCTTGTTGCTGTACCAGAACATCAAGATTCCTGGTTCAGTGACACTGGAGCTACCCACCACCTTACCCATTCTGCTCAAACCCTCTCCCATGTGAAACCATATTCCGGTATTGACCAAGTCACCATTGGTGATGGTCAATCTTTACCTATTCACAACACAGGTAACAAACTCTTTTCTTTTCCTTCCAAGGTTTTCTATTTAAATCAAGTTCTTCATGTCCCTCAACTCTCTACAAACCTTATCAGTGTTTCAAAATTTTGCACTAACAATGCTGTTTTTTTTAGTTTCATTCAACATATTTCTTTGTCAAAGATCAGGTCACCAAGAAGACACTACTCCAGGGCTACCTTAAAGATGGACTATATGAGTTTCCTTCATCCTCTTCCACTCGTGCTTTTCTATCTACAAGCTTAGATCTTGTTGGTGCACTTTGGCATTCCCGACTTGGCCATCCTGCAACTCCCATTCTTTCTAAGGCTTTAGCCTTTTGTATTTCTCCTGTTTCTTTTCAACTTAATAAAATGCCTCTGTGTACAATTTTTCATTTGGCTAAATCTCATACTTTACCTTTTTCATTGTCTTCTTCTCATGCAACTCAACCCTTAGCTCTTATTCACACATACTTATGGGGTCCTGCCCCTCATCCCTCAACAATAGGTGTTCGGTATTTCTTAATTTTCATTGATGATTATTCCAGGTATACTTGGATTTATTTTCTCTCAACCAAGGACCAAGCCCCACCCACTTTCATTAATTTTCATAAAATGGTTGAAAACCAACTAACTACATCCATCGAATGCATTCAGTCTGAAAATGGTGGGGAATTCCTAGCTTTCAAACCCTACCTTGAAGCTCATGGTATTGTTCATCAATTTTCCTGCCCACATACACCCCAGCAAAACAGTCGGGCAGAAAGAAAAATATGCCACCTTGTTGAAACCAGTCTGGCTCTTCTCACACAAGGCTTTTTACCTTCCAAATATTGGTCATATGCTTTTCAAACAGTAGTATATCTCATTAATATCCTACCAGCTAAACTCCTTAATTTTCAATCCTCTCTTCGAGTTCTTTTACATAAAATTCCCAATTATCGTCACCTCAAGGTCTTCAGATGTTTATGTTTTCCTTCCTTACGCCCTTACACTCAACATAAACTCTCCTATAGGTCCACTGCCTGTGTGTTCCTTGGTTATGCATCAGCTCATAAGGGATACATATGCTTTGATGTCTCCTCTGGCCGTGTCTACGTCTCCAGAAGTGTCATCTTTCATGAGACTCATTCCCTTTCCAAACGTCACTTCCTAGCTCTTCTTCATTTTCTTAATCTAGCTTCTCTACTGCAGCTTTAATTTCTCAGCCCAACCCATCTACACCTCTTTCCATTTCTCAGCCCAGTCCATCTACACCTGCTTTATTTCCTCAGCCTAGCTCATCTACACCTTCTTCACCTCCCACTTGCAATCCCACTACCAACACTACTTCAATTCCCACTACTTCGGAGTCTCTCTCTCCATTACTTCAGGTCCCGTTTGCAACCAATTCATCTTCTATACCTTCTTCTTTATCTCCTTTACCCCTCAACACTCATCCAATGGTAACCCGGGCAAAGTCTGGAATTTATAAGAAAAAGTCTTTTCTTGTACAACAGACATGAGAACCTTGCACCTACAATCAAGCATCTAAGAGTGATCAGTGGGTTCAAGCCATGACTCATGAATATCAAGCCCTCCTCTGCAACTGCACATGGAGCTTACTCCCTCCACCTCCTTCAACACACATTGTTGACTGTCGATGGATATACAAATTGAAATATCGACCTGATGGTTCAGTGGAAAGACACAAAGCTAGGTTGGTTGGTTGCTTAAGGTTTCACCCAAACTCCGAGAGTGGATTATTTTGACACCTTCAGCCCTGTTGTGAAGCCCTTCACTATCCGTCTCATTCTTGCCTTGGTAATCTCATTTCAATGGCCGGTTAGACAACTTGATGTTGAAAATTCTTTCCTTAATGGAAAGCTCCAAGAAGAAGTTTTTATGGCTCAACCTCAGGGGTTTATTCACCCATGCTATCCTCACTATGTCTGCAAATTACATAAGGCACTTTATGGCCTGAAACAGGCCCCTAGAGCTTAGTTTCATAAGCTTCGGGTAGCCTTAGTTGATTATGGGTTTCAACCCTCACGTACTGAGATGTCCCTCTTCGTTTACCACATTGCTTCAGAGGCGCTTATTCTCCTTGTATATGTCGATGACATTTGGTCACTGGAAGCAGTCAAAAATTGATCTCACTTCATCTCCTATCTCCATGATAAGTTTGCACTCAGAGATCTTGGCCCTCTATCCTATTTCTTGGGTATTCAGGCTCACCGTCAAGGCTCAATCTTGCACCTTAATTAGTAGAATTATATTACAGACCTGCTCAGCCGCACTCACATGGAGAACTCCAAACCTACACCCACACCAAGTAGCCTTGGACGCACACTCTCTCAGTCGAATAGTGTGCCTCTACCAGACCCCTTTGAATATCGTCGAACAATAGGGGCTCTGCAATATGTCACTCTAACAAGGCCTGATATTGCTTTTGCCGTAAACAAAGCATGTCAATTCATGTCTAAGCCCTCCGATGTCCACTGGCTTACTGTCAAACGAATTCTCTTTTATTTAAAAGGAACACTTAATCTTGGTCTTCAGTTTCAACCAGCCACTTCTATGGAACTTCAGGGATATAGTGATGTTGACTGGGCATCTTGTCTTGATCGTTGGAGCACCAGCGGCTACTGTGTCTTCCTCGACTCAAATCTTATCTCCTGGTCCTCCTCCAAACAACGCTTGGTCTCTAAGACAAGCGCTGAATCTGAATATAGAGGGTTAGTCTCCCTCATGACTGAGTTGGTGTGGATTCAGTCACTTCTTCAAGAACTTTGCTTACCCACCTCTCCACCCATCTTATGGTGTGATAACCAAAGTGCAGCTCATCTCGCTACCAATCCAGTCTTCCACTCTCGATCTAAACACATAGAATTGGACTTACATTTCATCCGAGATAAAGTTCTACGCTAAGAGCTTCATATCTGCTATGTGCCTTCAAGTGACCAGCTTGCTGATATACTAACCAAACATATACCTATTTCCAAATTTTGTAGTCTCCGTAACAAGCTCATAGTCACCAACCCGTCTCTGAGCTTGAGAGGGGATGATAACTAAACACACCCTAAACAAACCTCCTAACCACCTTTCTCACAGTTGGAACTAAGCAACTGCGTAACAGATTGCAATTGTGTAACAAATCAAAACCACCTCATGTAGTTGTATATAAATACGTTTGTAATCTTGATTATGATCTTAATGGAAAATAGTTGAGTTCATTATCTTCTTCTGCACATTTCTTCAAAGGTTATCATGGGTATTGCAACCTGTTCTTGTTTCTTTTCTCTGATACTTGCTTTTCGTCTAATTGGATTGGTTCTTGGCTCGAAAACCTTAGCATGAACAATGAAAAATTTGTCTTTTAATGTTTTGCATTTGATAGCCTTTGTACCTTACCTTTTCTCAATTTAAAACCAATATTCTCAACATCGTGCTGCCAAAATTTTTCAGTCTCCATCTCTGACATAAACGTCATTCCTTTCAGTGGTATATGATAATCAAGTTCAGGCTCTTCCTCATCTAAATGAATAATTCAACCTCATCCGCATCATCGTCTCTTGACAGGAATGAATCAAACATGGAACTGCCATCCCTATCCCTATACTGCTTTCAAAAGAAAAAAGAAAAGGGAAATGATCGAGGGATGGAAAGATCAAGAAAATTAAATATAAATCTCTTGCAGAAAAAAATTTATTCCTAGGATTCATTTTTGTTTTATAGCTAATCGGATATGAATCTTTGTTGCAAGCCATATTAACTAATTAATTAGAGGTACTCAAGCTGAGCTCAACTTGCTCTTAGTTTTTCAAACCTAAATTGGCCTTAAATTATGCTTCATTTTGTTGGGTTAGATAGGAGTCAAACAAGTTTCATATTGAATTTCAATAGGGTTCCACTGAGCCCACCTCCAATGTCCTTTTTTCATATCATCTCATTTCTTCTGTATTTATGCCAAAATTTACATCATGAATGATGCAAAATGCCAATAGGCTAGTGAGCAATAAATAGGAAGAAACTAATTATTTGATATATCATTTTCACCTTTTTCATATCCTTCTCATATTTGCATACAAAAATTGAAATATCATTCTCTATTAACTATAAATTTTAAACTAACAATATAATAACAATAAAAGAAATTAATAATACTATTTTAATTTAATAATAGATTCTATATTTTAATTTTGACCAATAAATGCTTTAATGAATATGTTTCAAAAGTGTTTTTTACGTAGTCCTTGAGTTATAAATTAGCAGTATAAAATAAATTACAATTATTTTTTTACTAAATTTTTATTAATGCTTAAAAAGGGAAAATTTAAATAATTACTTAATATAATTCCTTGATAATCATCTTATAAATAATTTTTTTTTTCAAAAATCTTTTTTTCTATATATATAATATATTACAAACAATATAAATCTTTACCAAATATGTTGTAAATAAAATATTTTAAATCATAATCTATGAGTTAAAACATTTTTTTTCCAAATATTTTTAAATATAATATAATTTAATTTTGGTTTTTTTTTTCAAATATTCCTTACATATATTTTAGTATCATAAAAAAATCAATCAACTTTTTTTTATCTTTACATTAAGATCTTCAATTTTGTCATGTCTTTATCAGCAAAAAAATCTTGTAACTTTGTCATTCACCTTTTGATTCTCAAGCCTTCTCTATTCAACTTTTCAATATTACAATTTATAATTTTAATTTGATTATTAAGTAAATTAAATTTTATATAAAATTTATTTATCCCATTTGGAAAATAAATTCTTAAATACATGATGTATAAGATTATAACTCTTTTAAATTTACTTTAACTAATTGGTGACTTATTTAATATATATTTCTTTTAATTTTGATACCTTTACATATATCCTCATTTTATTGTAAAAAGAAGGTATAGGTAGAAAACTTTTCGATACCAAAGCAAACCACTAACAATAATTGTTCATCAACTTACAACATCGATACCACAATTAATTTTCATGAAAAAGACTCTTTTACCATAAAATATTTTTTTAACCATAATAATTTTTAATGAGAAAAATTCTTTTCCACGGAATACTTTTTTAACCACAAATTAATTTATGGTAAACACATATAGTCGTTGTGGTGGAAAGTGCTAGTCATACGTATTGAATTGTTAGGGCAGCATAAAGGCAACTTTATCTTAGCTTTTGGACTTTAGGGTGTCTCCTTTCAGAAAATCAGTCAATTTCCATTTAAGAAATTGCTTGACATCATTCTAGTGCAGCCCTCATTGTTATCTACATGTCCGATGAATCTTTAAATATTGGGAGAAAAGACTTGTGTTTCTTAGGTCAATGGAATGAAATTTCGTCCTCCATTCACCTACCAAGATTGAATCAATAATAATGTAAATTAAATTAATGTCATATAAATTGAATTTATAATTTTTATAAAAATTAAAATAAAAAATTGTTTTTACAAACAATTAAAATTATCAAAATGAGATTTTTTTTTTTTGTTTGTTTCTTCACAAAATAATTTATCAAATACTCTTATTTTAAAAAAAAAATGCCAAAAAATTATTTTTTTAACTTAAAAATAATTTTTAAAAATAAATTTGAAAAAATAAAACCCAATAGAACTGAATTATTTAAAAAAAAAAATTGTGGATTCATTTCCATAATTTCTCAACTGTAGTTCTACTTCTGGAAATAAACTCAACTGCCTTTTGCTTCAATTTGAAGTTTCAATTGAAAGCTTAGAAACCAAAATGACCCACAATCAAGTGCTTTCTAATTTCATTAAATGGAAGCTAAATACTTGTAATTTTTGTCATTTTTATAGTAGAACAGATTGACAAGCAAAGGATGCCATATGGAGTTTAATTTAATATCAACACTATAAATAAGATTTTCCAAGGTTTTCATGCTTGCTCATGAAGCAAAAGGTACAAAATATAATGGGTCATGATGATTGAAATATAGGTAAATATTTGAAGTGGATAACAATACATTCTTATAAAAATATAAAAAAGATAGATGAGTGATTGACCTGTCATTGATCACCTAAAATGATATTAAATTATCATAAGAAAACCAGTCAATATATGAGTCTTTAAATATTAGGAGAAAACACTTGAATGCTTCTTAGGTCAATGGCACGAAATTTCGTCCTCCATTCCAACCTACCAAGATTAAATCTATGATAATGTAAATTAAATTAATCTCATATGAATTGACTTTACAATTTTTATAAATTTAAAATAAAAAATTGTTTTTACAAACAATTAAAATTGTCAATTTTGTTTTATTTTTTCTTTAAAAAATAATTTATAGAATACTCTTATTTAAAAAAAAAATGCCCGAAAAAGTATTTTTTAAAACAAGTTCAAGAAAATAAGACCCTAGAGAACTGAATTTGTTTAAAAATTGGTTTTAAATTATAATTTGCCAATAAACTATAAGAAAACTAGATCATGGGTGGATAATGTAGTTTGAAGAGAATAAAATTCAATTTTCATGAAATGGCAACAAATTTTATGTGAGGTTTTGAGTCAATTTTTTTTTTTTTTAATAAGTATCTAACTTAAACACTTATTTTAGGGCTAATTTTACTCTATCAAATCCTTGATATTTGATGTAAATACATTTAATCACCACATTTGATCAATGGTAGTTTCAAATTTTGTTCTATAGCACTTTTACAAATTTATTTCATTTATTTTTTAGGAGAATTTAGATAAAAATATCTTAGATAAATGTGTTTAACTATTTTCTACAAAATGAATTCTTATTTCTAAATGTAAAATTTTATAAGTGAAATACATGTTGCTAAAGTAACTAAATCTTATATTAAGAGTGAATTAATCTATTTACGCTCAATATCAAGAAATTAACCCTTTATTTCATTTAAAATAAAAAATAAAATAAAAAACCCACCTTTCCCACAAAATGAATTCCGTGGGATTTCATTGTCTTTCTTTCTTCCTCGGAGAACCTGTATGCTAAGGCCAGTTTGGTCAGATTCATGTGTCATGGGCATCTAAAATAAAATAATAATTAAAAATATTAAAATCAGTTTTTATATTTGATACATGGAGAATCATTTGTAAACAATCGAAAAGACTCGAGATCCAGGAGAGAACTTCTCAAGAATTTCAGCACACAGCGTCCCCACCTTCCAAGGGAGAGTTCATCGGTGTCCTTCCACCTACCAGTGTTTACCTGCAATTTCTTTCCGTTTTTTTTTTATATATAAAGAAACCGCCTGCAATTTAAGCTGAGTGAGGCCTCGTAGAAGAAGTGGATGGCTTTTGCAAACCCTCAAAGTCAAAGAGCGTCTTCTTCTTCATCTTCTATTTCTACTGGTGGATGGAATTACGATGTTTTCTTGAGCTTTATGGGTGAAGATACCCGCCACAATTTTACAGATCATCTCTACAGAGCTTTGAATCGGAAAGGGATTCGTACCTTTAGAGATGCTGAAGAGCTACGAAAAGGAGAAGAGATTGCACCAGAACTTTTAAAAGCTATTGAAGAGTCAAGGATTTGTCTCATAATTCTCTCGAAAAACTATGCCCGTTCTAGGTGGTGTCTGAACGAACTGGTGAAGATCATGGAGTGGCGGCAGTCTATGGGACAATTAGTTTTTCCGATTTTCTACCACGTGGACCCATCCGATGTGCGAAGACAGACTGGGAGTTATGAACAAGCATTTGAAAGGCATGAAAGAAACCCAGACCAGATACAATGGTGGAGGGCAGCGTTGACGGAGGTGGCCAATATTAGTGGATGGCATTTACAGGATGGGTAAATATCAATTTTTTTTTATTTATTTCCAAGTATTCGTTATTTTTTTTACACCTGATGATGAATCGGAAATCCTTTTTAAAGTTGTAATCAACATCTTATATCTCCTCCTGATTGGGAAAATTAATTAAGAGACTCTTCCAAATTCAGGATCTCCATATCCTATGTGCAAAAAGTGTTATAAACTGAATGTAAATGCATCTTTTGTTATTTAAAATAGAAAAATCATACATTTTCTGAACCATTTCTCTGGAAGCGAGCAATGATGGCAGGGCAATACTCTTTCAAGACGATAAGTTTCGTGTTTGTATCTGTTGACTCACCAAAGGTCTCATGCTTTACAACTGGCAGGTCTGAGGCACTTGTTATCGAGGAGATTACTTCCACTATTTGCAGGAGTTTAAACCGGGAGCTCTTACATGTTGAAAAGAACCTCGTGGGCATGGATTGTCCTAGGATGTCCTCTTCTTCTTCTTCTACTTCTATTGGTCCATGGGATTATGAAGTTTTCTTGAGCTTTAAGGGTAAAGATACCAGCCACAACTTCACGGATAATCTCTATGCAGCTTTATATCGGAAAGGGATTCATACCTTTAGAATCGATGATCTACGGGGAGAAGATATTGCACCAGGTCTTTTGTACGCTATTGAGAAGTCAAGGTTGGTTCTTGTAATTCTCTCGCACAACTATGCTCGTTCCAACTGGTGTTTGGACGAACTGGCGAGGATAATGGAGTGCAGGGAAGAAATGGGAAAAATAGTTTTTCCAGTTTTCTGTCATGTGGATCCTTCCCATGTGCGATATCAGAAGGGCAGCTATGGAGAAGCATTCGCTTATCATGAAAGAAATGGGTTTGGCCACAAGACACAGAGGTGGAGGGCAGCTTTGAGCGAAGTGGGTAGTCTTTCTGGATGGCATGTACATGATTGGTAAGTACAGAATATGCATATTTTTTTTATACATATAATCTTCTGCGAGTATCTCTATAAAACAGAAATCTATTAGAGGGTCTAATAAACTTTATACAAATTTAGGACCTTTTACATCATACCAGTAAAGCAACCTAGCAATCTAGAGTTATTACATGATTATATCAAGTATTGAAAACTAAAATAGTAAGTATGGAGGTGGGAAAGATGAATAAAGGACAACATTAATTAGAACACCCCTTTTTTATGGTGTTCTAATGGTGCATGAAAGATCTAATTAATTCATCTTTTTCCCCTTTAACATATTCTACTTGCCCATAATTCAAGTGTTTATATGAAACCAAACATAGTAAAGTTTACTTCATGTTTTCTATTGTTTGTTACTCTATTGCCTCACCCATTTATGTGCCTTACTGGTGGCAGGTCTGAGGCAAATTATATTGAGGATATTACTCACGTTATTTTGATGAGATTTAGTCAAAAAATCTTACATGTTGATAAGAAGCTCATTGGGATGGATTATCGTTTGGACCAATTGGAAGAAAATTTTCCTCAGATTATAGACCCATTATCAAATGACGTTCGCATGGTTGGGATCTATGGATTTGGAGGAATTGGTAAGACAACCATTGCCAAAGTTTTATATAACCAAATTGCCGCTCAATTCATGATTGCTAGCTTTATTGCTAATGTTAGAGAGGACTCCAAAAGTCGAGGTCTACTTCATTTACAAAAGCAACTCCTTCAAGATATTTTGCCAAGAAGGAAGAACTTTATAAGCAACGTTGACGAAGGGATCCATATGATAAAAGATAGACTATGCTTTAAAAAGGTCCTTCTTGTGCTTGATGATGTTGATGATTTGAATCAACTAGAAGCCTTAGCTGGTGATCATAATTGGTTTGGTTTAGGAAGTAGAATTATTGTAACAACTAGAGATAAGCATTTATTAGAGGTGCATGAAATGGATGCATTATATGAGGCTAAGAAATTAGATCACAAGGAAGCTGTTGAACTCTTTAGCTGGAATGCGTTTAAACAAAACCATCCCAAAGAAGATTATGAAATAGTTACAAACTCTGTGGTGCATTATGTTAATGGTCTTCCGTTAGGTCTTAAAGTTTTGGGTTCTTTCCTATATGGCAAGACAATACATCAATGGAAAAGTGAATTGCATAAACTAGAACGGGAACCTAACCGAGAAATTCAATGTGTGCTTATGAGAAGTTATGATGAATTAGATCGCACACAAAAGCAAATATTCCTAGATGTTGCTTGCTTCTTTAATGGAGAGGATAAAGATTTTGTTACAAGAATCCTAGATGCTTGCAACTTCTTTGCAGAGAGTGGACTACGAGTCCTTGGTGATAAGTGCCTCATAAGTATTATAGACAACAACATATGGATGCATGATTTGTTACAACATATGGGATGTGGCATTGTTGGACAAAAATTTCCTGAAGACCCTGGAAAATGGAGCAGATTGTGCTATCCTGAGGTTGTAAGTCGTGTGTTGACAAGAAAAATGGTAAGAACAAAATGCAAATGAACCTACTTTCAAACTTGAATGATATTTAGAATACAAAATCTTCAATAATATCATTTTTCTGAAGTTATAAATCTTAATTTACTTCTATGTATTTTGCTCTTCACTTGTTGTCTACTTTTGTTTGTTAGGGAACAAAGGCAATTAAAGGGATACTCTTTAACTTGTCTATACCAAAGCCGATACACATTACTACTGAATCCTTGGAGATGATGAAGAATCTTAGGTTGCTGAAAATCTATTTGGATCATGAATCTTCTTCTATGAGGGACGATAATAAAGTAAAGTTGTCCAAAGACTTTGAATTCCCTTCTTCAGAGCTAAGATATCTCTATTGGCAAGGATATCCTTTGGAATCTTTGCCATCAAGTTTTTTTGCGGAGGACCTTGTAGAACTTGATATGCGTTATAGCAGCTTAACACAACTTTGGGAAAATGACACGGTATGATTATTTTTTCATGTTTCTTCTTTAGTTAATCTCCAAAGTCCATGAAAGCTTATACATTGAAGAAATAATTTTTTTTTTTCTATTACAGCTTCTTGAAAGTTAAATACTATCGGACTGAGTTGCTCTCAACACCTCATTGAAATTCCAGACATCTCAATTCGTGCACCCAATCTAGAGAAACTAATTCTTGATGGTTGTTCAGGTTTGCTTATGCTTCACCCGTCTATTGGAAAGCTGACCAAGCTTATTTTATTGAATTTGAAAAACTGCAAAAAGCTTAGCAGTTTTCCTAGCATCATCGACATGAAAGCGCTTGAAATTCTTAATTTCTCTGGCTGCTCAGGGCTTAAGAAGTTTCCAGATATTCGAGGTAACATGGACCATTTATTGGAGCTTCATTTGGCTTCAACTGCTATCGAGGAACTTCCCTCCTCAATTGGGCATATCACTAGACTTGTTTTATTGGATCTGAAAAGGTGCAAAAATCTTAAGAGTCTTCCCACGAGTATTTGTAGGTTGGAATCCCTTGAATATCTGTTTCTTTCTGGCTGTTCAAAACTAGAGAATTTTCCAGAAGTAATGGTGGATATGGAAAACTTGAAAGAGCTTCTTTTAGATGGAACATCTATAGAAGGGCTACCCTCATCAATTGACCGTCTAAAAGGCCTCATTTTATTGAATCTGAGGAAATGCCAAAACCTTGTGAGTCTTCCAAAAGGCATGTGTAAATTGACATCTCTTGAAACACTCATTGTCTCTGGTTGTTCACAATTGAACAATTTGCCAAGGAACCTCGGGAGCCTGCAATGTCTAACACAGCTCCATGCAGATGGAACTGCTATAACACAACCACCTGACTCAATTGTTCTCTTGAGAAACCTCCAAGTATTGATCTATCCTGGATGTAAAATATTAGCACCTACCTCTTTGGGGTCACTCTTTTCATTCTGGTTATTGCATAGAAACAGTTCAAATGGGGTCGGTTTGCGCTTGCCTTCTAGTTTATTTAGTTTCAGGTCCTTCACAAATTTAGATCTAAGTGACCTCAAACTAATAGAAGGAGCAATCCCCAATGATATTTGCTCCTTAATATCATTGAAGAAATTAGATCTAAGCAGAAATAATTTTCTAAGTATACCTGCTGGCATCAGTCAACTTACAAATCTAAAAGACCTCAGATTGGGGCATTGCCAGAGTCTCATAATAATTCCAGAGCTTCCCCCAAGTATCCGAGACGTAGATGCACACAATTGCACTGCCCTTTTTCCAAGCTCATCCAGTGTATGCACATTGCAGGGGTTACAGTTCCTATTCTATAATTGTTCCAAACCAGTTGAGGACCAATCCAGTGATCAAAAGAGAAATGCATTACAAAGATTTCCACATAATGATGCGTCTTCCTCTGCTTCTGTTTCCTCTGTAACTACCTCACCTGTTGTGATGCAGAAATTGCTTGAAAATATTGCATTTAGTATTGTTTTCCTGGCAGTGGAATTCCCGAGTGGATCTGGCATCAGAATGTGGGATCGTTTATAAAATAGAGCTGCCTACAGATTGGTACAATGATGACTTCTTAGGATTTGTTCTCTGCTCTATTCTTGAACATCTCCCTGAGAGAATTATATGTCGATTGAATTCTGATGTTTTTATTATGGAGACTTGAAAAGACTTTGGTCATGATTTCCATTGGAAAGGAGACATTCTTGGGTCAGAACACGTCTGGCTGGGTTATCAACCATGTTCCCAGTTGAGGTTGTTTCAATTCAATGACCCCAATGACTGGAATTACATTGAGATTTCTTTTGAAGCAGCCCACAGATTCAACTCAAGTGCATCCAATGTGGTGAAGAAGTGTGGGGCATGTCTTATATATGCAGAAGATCTTGAAGGAATCCATCCACAAAATAGAAAACAACTTAAGAGTAGGGGATGTAATGTAGTCGAGAGAAGCAGTGACAGAGATGGACTCCATGGAAGTGGAATGGACTCTAGTTCTAGTGGTAGCAGTCAGGGCCCTCTAACAGTCCCACGCTCAAGCTCAAGCGCAAACGCCCTCAAGAATGACTACCATCATCCAGGCGCTTCTTCCAATAAAAACCTCTCCTCTGTTGATTTGGTCATGCATGCTTGAAATCAATGATGATTTTTGTGTCAATGATTCTTGGCGAACTCCTCGAATCATGTCAGTATATTATATCTCTGTCAACCTCTGGTTAGTCTTCATCTTTTCTCTTATTAATTTATTTTGATTGAAGCAACTGAAATTCTTGAAGGAGTCTTTCTTCTTTTCTTCAATGTTTTTGGCAAACATTTTTATTTGAATCTAACCTTTGATTATGCTGGAATATGTTGTTAAACCTATGTAAGTTTCTAACAGTTTGAGTTCTATCTAGCACTGGGTGGCGCATATGAGTTGTTTGAGTAAGAAAATGAAGCAAGTTGGTGTTGGGTGATGAATGCAAGTTGTCGGCTATTATTTATGAACCTAGTTGGTTCTGCGGAGCAATTCCTTTCCAAATTAATGCAGCGGTGCCACCAGCTTGGAATTTTGCATTCTTATGAATTATTGTATATAATTGTCAGCTGTTCTTTATGCACCCAGTAGTTTCACTGCTGTGACAAAAGTGCTGGAATGGTTTACTCAATTCATTGTTTATAGAATTTGGTGAAATGTTATCTGGTTGGATGGTCTTAACATCAGTAAGATGTTCAGCTTTAAGAGTGAAGATACAGAGATTTTAAAAATGGCAATGTTTCTAGAACCACTAATTTTTCCAGCTGCAAAACCATGTGGCTGGATGAGTTGTTTGTACAATGTTTATGAAGCTTTGTAGTTCTTTTGGCTTCTAGAGCATTGGAATTTATTAAACTTGTTGTCTACTTATTTAATTTGAGGAATTAATTCTACTTTATTGGTTGTAGCCATGCACATTTTACTCTTAATTGATTTGTAGAGGTTTGAATTTTGTCCTTTTTTGGTCTTTATTTTTCTTTATCATTGTTGACTGTTTCGATAACTAAATGCTACATAACATTCCAATTCTCCAAGTTTGATTACTTTTTTGTAGGTTTGTTTGCTTGTTTCCTTGGCACTTCCTTTCTTTTCTTAGTACTTTTCAGGAACCGAACATAACCTTAGTGATTAGCATATACATATAATCAAGTTACTTTTAGTTGATTTTTTTCCTTTGGTCAACATTTTCTTACCATAGTGGAAGCATTCAGCATTGTTCTATTTGAATTCTTTGTAGTGCATTTCATATTTCTCTTCTCAAACACTATCTGTCAACTTCTTCCTTACTACCTCTTTGGTTCGTTTTCTTTTCTTTCTTTTGTCTCAAAGCATTTTGCTATCTTCATTTGTTTTTCCCTTTCTGCAAAAGAACACTTCCTCTTCAATTTTGGACGAACTTCGGCTGATATACTTAGTTGAACATCTTGATTAGCTAATATTAGTCTTTCCAACTCCAATAAAGATGGTTAAGTTGGCAACCATGAATTTTCGTATTGGATTTTGAATCATGTACTCTCTACTCATTAATTTTAGCTTTAGGATTTAATTATCAAATTTTATGAGCTGGAAATTTTATGTTGAGCATAGACATTATCATTTCACCTTAAAAATTTCCACTTTTTCAATGCATCGACATTTCCTTGGATAATGTCATGTTCTTGCTATTACCAAAAACTTTCCAAAAAAATCTTTCTATTAAGGTAAAGAAGCACTTCAATCAATCAATAAGAGATTCAACCAAACCAATTAATTGAATTAAAACTTAAAGTTAAAAATCGAATTCAATTTCACATTATTTGTTATGATTATGTTATAGATGATAAGCTAAAATGAAATCACACAATTAGACACAAATTATTTATGTGGAAAACTTTGTCTCAAGATGAAAAGCCGTCAGAGCATTCCCAGCTACCAAACTGTACTAAATCAATTATCAATATGCAAGTGAATTGTCTTACCAAAAGTGAGTTCTAATATCAATCTCTCATTTCCTCCTTTCTTGTGATCTCTACTTGACCCAAACTTGATCTTCCATAGCTTGATGTCACATTGGATTGCTTTGGAATCACTTTGAGCTTAAGCTTCTTACTTGGAAGTTGATTCACATGTTAAGACCTCAAAAACAGAAATTGGGGGAAGAAAGACATAATCCCTTTAAGGGGATACCCAGTGCTCTAATAATTATGTATAAGATTGTTCAAGCTAAGGGAAAAATATCCATTCATTGACTCCAACGTTGCATTGATTTCCTTATTTGAATTTTCCTTGTAGAGATTAAAATATCATAATTGTAAAAAATATTAATCTTTGAATTTTCATAAATATCAAAATTATTACACAAAAATTTAGTAAAAAAATATTGGTGTGATAAAAATTGATCAAAACTCATAAAAATGTTAGGAAAAACCTTAAGGAATGATAAAATAATCAATAATGTTATTGTTGAAATTATTTTTGAAGAAAAATAATTTATTTATGATAACATTTGTAATACTTAACAATAATTTGCAGAACTTGAAGATGCCTTTAATATTAAAAGGATAAGTCATCTAATTTGGATATATTTGATGATATAAAAATCGTACATTATTTTTTGTTTAAAAATATTTAAAATTTTATTTACAACCATATGTTTTTTTTATATTTAATTACAAATTTTATTAAAAAAAATTGTAAGTGATGATCATGTTTTCCTTATTTTATTTACAACAAAAGATATAAAAGGTCTTATTAGAAATATTATCATGATCATTTTATAATTTTAAAAATCATTTAAATCAAATTTGAAAATGAAAGTTTAATATCTCATACCATGAAACTACCTAATGTACGGGTGGTGGAGGGTTGCATAGGTAGTTCTTAGAATTTAGCCTACAAATTACCAATTTTTTTTAATGAATTTTTTAATTAGATTAATAATTATTGGTTATTTCAATAATTCCAATCACACAAGGAAATATGCCATATATATGAAAAACCTCCCACAAAGTCTCCCAGACACTTTATCTAAGTAAAATATCATGGGGTAGGAGATTCCAATGGTAAAATATTCATTACTTATAAGGAATTAAGTACATAAATTTATCTAGTAGTTGCTACTCCTTGAAACTTATGCTCCAGTCCTACACCTAACCCATGTTGATGACGTAAAACTTTTATGCACCTTAGTGGACTCCTCAACACCTTAAGAAGGAGGCAATACTTTATCACAAAGCCTTGAACATTGGCAAATCAGTTTGAGAATTTTGAGTTAAATGCAAAGAGTAATGATTGTATATATATATATATATATATATATATATATAGGACCAATTATATATATATATATATTGGGTGAAACCTAAACCTAGTACACTTAGGACAAGATTTCGAAATCATGATTTTCCCAAAAACAAATTTGTAAAATGATAAAAATTGTAAACTTCACAAATTGTCCAAACTAGGCAATTTAGGGCTTGAATGCTTGAGCGGCTTTTAAGTAAAGCTTAAGTGACCCTTGTTGATGCTTGTGCACTCTTAAGGAATATTTGAGTGATTGATTAGGGTGCTTAAGTGCACGCTCAACTTTAGAATCCTATTTTTCAATTAAATTAAACACTCAATTTTCAATTTCCTAATGCCAACTTTATGCCTGCCTAAAAGTCATTATCCTTTTCATAGCTCACAATACTTACCTGTATTTTCCCAAGTTCATTTTTTTACACTTTGAGTCTTCACAAGCAATATAAGTTGTAGGAAAGTATGAATAGTATTAAACTAGGATAAATAAAACAAAATTACCAATTTAATCTAAATAAACTAATGTAGAAATAAATAAAAAAAGTATAATTAAAATTAATTTATTTATCAAAGTTTTATTTTAATATTTAATTTTGTGCATGGATATTTACTTAAATATAACATATGCAAGTATAAATAATAAGTGCAACTTGACAATGTTTTCCATGAAAGTTAAGCTATTGTAGAGGTTGTATAAGGATGTGATAAGGGACAAAAGTCATCTTATTCTATGAGACAATATATAACAACCATTATAGTTTGTTTCCCTTTGAAAGGTGGTAGACCTTCAACAAAATCCATGGAGATATTAAAACATCTTGTGATGGAATGAGCAATGGTTTTAGTAAACCTTATTAAGTGCATAGCATTAGGAAGGCATTGGAGTTTATGGTTTACCAATTTCTTTCAAATTTAAAAAAATAATGAGGTTTGACTTAGTAGTAGGAGTGATTGAGCTCACAACTTGCACATTGACACCTATTGAGGAGTCAAGGTGCAGCCTTGTAATTCTCTCTGAACACTATGCCCAGTCCAGGTGGTGTTTGGATGAATTGGCAAAGATCATTGAGTGCAAGAACCAAAATGGAAAATTAGTTATTTTGATTTTCTACCACCTGGAACCATCCTATGTGCGAAAATAGATGGAAAGTTATGGAGAAGCATTTGCCCGTCATAAAGACCATGAGGAGGGAAGGAGGAAGGTAGAGAGGTGGGGGGCAGCGTTGACGGAAGTGGCCAGCCAATCTTTCTTGATGGCATGTACAGAATGGGTAAATATAGCTTGTTTCATACAATCTTTTGCAAGTTTTCTTTGTTTTTTATACATGATAAAAGAAAAATCTATGAAAAACTATATTCGCATTTGTGTCTTGTCCTAAAAAATCAAAATCTTATTCATTATTAAATTCAAGGCTTCATTCTGGTTATTCATTATCGGATGTTTTTAAAACAAAAGCTTCAATAATATCATTTTTGTTGAAGTTACAAATCTTAATTTACTTCTATGTATTTTGCTCTTCACTTGTCGTCTACTTTTGTTTGTTAGGGAACAAAGGCAATTAAAGGGATACTCTTCAACTTGTCTATACCAAAGCCGATACACATTACTACTGAATCCTTGGAGATGATGAAGAATCTTAGGTTGCTCAAAATCTATTTGGATCATGAATCTTTTTCTACGAGGGAGGATAATAAAGTAAAGTTGTCCAAAGACTTTGAATTTCCTTTTTCAAAGCTAAGATATCTCTATTGGCAAGGATATCCTTTGGAATCTTTGCCATCAAGTTTTTTTGTGGAGGACCTTATAGAACTTGATATGCGTTATAGCAGCTTAACACAACTTTGGGAAAATGACACGGTATGATTATTTTTTCATGTTTCTTCTTTAGTTAATCTCCAAAGTCCATGAAAGCTTATACATTGAAGAAATAATTTTTTTTTTTCTATTACAACTTCTTGAAAAGTTAAATACTATTAGACTGAGTTGCTCTCAACACCTCATTGAAATTCCAGACATCTCAATTTGTGCACCCAATCTAGAGAAACTAATTCTTGATGGTTGTTCAAGTTTGTTTATGCTTCACCCGTCTATTGGAAAGCTGAGCAAGCTTATTTTATTGAATTTGAAAAACTGCAAAAAGCTTAGCAGTTTTCCTAGCGCCATCGCTTGAAATTCTTAATTGCTCTGGCTGCTCAGGGCTTAAGAAGTTTCCAGATATTCGAGGTAACATGTACCATTTATTGGAGCTTCATTTGGCTTCAACTGCTATCGAGGAACTTCCCTCCTCAATTGGGCATATCACTAGACTTGTTTTATTGGATCTGAAAAGGTGCAAAAATCTTAAGAGTCTTCCCACGAGTATTTGTAGGTTGAAATCCCTTGAATATCTGTTTCTTTTTAGCTGTTCAAAACTAGAGAATTTTCCAGAAGTAATGGTGGATATGGAAAACTTGAAAGAGCTTCTTTTAGATGGAACTTCTATAGAAGGGCTACCCTCATCAATTGACCGTCTAAAAGGCCTCGTTTTATTGAATCTAAGGAAATGCCAAAACCTTGTGAGTCTTTCAAAAGGCATGTGTAAATTGACATATCTTGAAACACTCATTGTCTCTGGTTGTTCACAATTGAACAATTTACCGAGGAACCTCAGGAGCCTGCAACGTCTGTCACAACTTCATGAAGATGGAACTACTATAACACAACCATCTGACTCAATTGTTCTCTTGAGAAACCTCCAAGTATTGATCTATATTGGATGTAAAATATTAGCACCTATGATAGGTCCCAACACAGAGAATATAAACACTAAGACATTTGTCCTCTTCGGGTGAGAATGTACCACACTTTTGAATGCAAATACTTGATGATTCATTAATGAAAACGTTGATTGCTTAAATAAGCAAAGCCAAGCACTACAAACCGAAATACAAGGGAAACTGCAACTAACAAATAAAACTTAACAAATGTAAAACAGAATGCAAATAACAGGGCATAATTAACGGAAGATAAATGACGTAAAACTGGCAACACTTGATTCCACTTTTGCACGTTGAGCTATGACCCAGTCCTGCATGCAACTCTTAGATTGTCGTGGCTTAACAATCCCTCCCCCATCAAGCGGAACCTTGTCCCCAAGGTCCATATGCGAAAATTGCTCAATCAACGATTGAGTTGTTTCCCACGTGGCCTCTTCCACTGGTAGACGTTTCCACTGAACCAAGCTCTCTTCTTCAAACTTGTTTCCTCGTTTGACCCAACGAGTGTCCAAAAGTTGTTGAGGTTCTAGTAAGATTATGCCTTCATCATTCATTGGTGGTAGTTTTGTAGAAGGTACCACCAGATCGCCCACAATTTTTTTGAGCAGTGAGACGTGGAAGACTGGATGAATTCGCGCTCCTTCCGGCAGCTGAAACTTGTAAGCAACCGTGCCAATTTTCTGTATGATTGGGTAGGGCCCGTAAAAGCGGTTAATAAAAATTGGATCCTGATCGCTAATGATCGATTTCGGAAGGCCATGCAACTTGATAGCCCCTTCCACAAATTTTTCAACCACACTCTTAGTAGTAAATGGATGGGACGAAGTTAAGAAATGTGCAAATTTACTTAACCTATCAACGACTACTAAGATTGTATCCTTGTCATGGGAGGTTGGCAATCCTTCAACAAAGTTGAGAGTAATATCATCCCAAACTTGGCAGGGTATGGGTAACGGGTGCAGTAATCCAGCAAGGTAAAGTGTCTCAGATTTCAATTTTTGGCATACCTCACAGTGCTTGACGTACGCCTGGACGGATTGGTGCATTTTAGGCCAATAAAATTGCTGAGCTAGCCATTTGAAGGTCCGTAAGACGCTTGAGTGTCCACCAATTTTGGTGTTGTGTGCCTCATGCAGTAGCTTGGTGCGCAACGTCACGCATGAAGGAATAACCACCATTCCCTTAAATAACCAAAGTCCTTGGTGCTGAGAATATGGACCTTCGGTTTGAGCCTTTGCCACCTGTTATACGGATTGAATATAAGAATCCCCTTCATAAACAGCTTTAATATCATCCCATAAGGTAATAGCGGTTGTGTGCAGATGATGCGGTACTAGACTATTTGGCTGGCGTGAAAGTGCATCTACTACTGAATTCTCGCTACTTGGATGATCAATGATTTCGTAGTCGTAGCCCATTAATTTGGCTAGCCACTTTTGCTGCTCCAGCATCGCTACATGTTGATCCAGAAAATACTTCAAGCTGTGCTGGTCGGTTTGAACAAAGAATTTTCTCCCCAATAAATAAGGTCGCCACATGCGTATGACTTTTACAATTGCAAGCATCTCCTTGACGTAGGTTGACCATGATTTTTTTGTAATTCCAAGTGCACGACTCATATAGACAATGGGTTTGCCTTGCTAAGTCAGAACTGCACCAATCCCATCTCCAAAGGCATCGGTCTCAATGGTGAAAGAGTCATTGAAGTTAGGCATAGCAAAAATGGGAGTGATGGTCATTGCTCTCTTAAGAGTAGAGAAAGTTGTTTCGGCCTCTTCATGCCAACTGAACTTCCCCTTCTTGAGTAGGTTGGTGAGAGGCCAAGCGATAATGCCGTAATTTTGAACGAACTTTCGGTAGTAACCTGTCAAGCCTAAAAACCCACGTAATTTAGAAATATTAGCAGGTTGGGGCCATGCGAGCATGGCTGCAATTTTTTTTATCATCAACCTTCACTCCTTGCGGCGTGATGATATGCCCCAAATACTCTAATTCTTGCTGGCCGAAAACACACTTGCTTGCCTTAGCAAAAAACTTATGCTGTCTCAAAATTTCCAGAGTTTGTGCAACATGTGTCACATGCTTCTCCCAAGTGGAACTATATATGATAATATCATAAAAATAAAAAATAAAAACCAAAATGAACTTTCAAAGATGAGTTCAAAATATTGAATTCATGATGGCTTGAAATGTGGAGGGTGCATTACAGAGGCCAAAAGGCATTACGAGGTATTTGTAATGACCATTATGACTACGAAAAGCAGTCTTAGGAATATCAGGAGGATTTACCCTTACTTGGTGGTATCCCGCTTCGTAAAATATGCGGTGTTGTGTAATTCATCCAACATGTCATCCCCTGTTGGGATGGGGAAACGATCTTTGATGGTGACGTTATGAAGCACATGGTAGTATGTGCAAAATCGCCAGCTACCATCATTTTTTTTTACAAGTAGTACTGGTGCTAGCACGAATATGTTCGGAATCCAGCATCTTCTGTACCTACTTCTCGATTTCTTCTTTTTGGAAGTGAGCATATCTGTAAGGGCGTACATTAATGGGTTAGGTGCCCTCTTTTAGTGTAATGCAATGGTCTATCTCGTGCATAGGTGGTATGCATGAGGGGTCTTGAAACAAGTTTGTGTAATCCTGTATTACCCATTGCATGCTTAGATGATTAATGCCATGAGCTGCACCTTGTAAGCCATCCTCTATAGCCGAAGGGAAACATACTGCAAATAACGTCTGGCCTTGTCGGTAATCTTTTGAAAGTTCCTTTAACGTAGCCTCTTGAATGGACTGCTCGTCCAGTCCTTGCAACCATCGGGCTTGGTTATTCCAAATGAAGTCCATAGTTAGTTGCTTCCAATTACAAACCACAGAACCCAACATTTCCAACCATTGAATGTCCAGTACTAAATCAAGACCTGATAGGGGCAAAGAGAAAAAGGTGAGTTCAAACTCAATGCCTTATAAATTCACTGATAACTTATCAAATCGTCCTTGACATTTTAGTCGTTCGCCATTAGCAACTCGAACAATGAACGGTTCCGTTGGTACTACTGGTAGATGTAGTGTGTTTGCCAAACGAGCACTGATGAAGTTGTGTGTGGATCCACTGTTGATCAACATCATCATGTCGTGAGAGCCCATAGTTGTTGTCATACACATCGTTCTTGGGCCAATCCATCCTATCAACGCGTGTAAGGTGATTTCAGGCTCTAGTTCCGGTTCTTGCACGTGTCCTGTAACGTCTCCTTGATCAATTTATCATGTTTGTTGATCAGTGACATCCTCACAAACCATATTAGTTGCGTACCCCTCCAAAAGTAATAGCTGCGGTTTTTGGCACCAATGCCCAGCCATAAATCGTTCATTGTAGTTAAAGGAGAGGCCTTGGGCTCGTTTCCTCTGCATCTCCTCCCATGATAAATGTTTGACTAGAGCAGCCGAAGTAGCAGGAGCTACACGGGTGGGTTGTGGAAGAGCTAGAGGAGCTCTCATAGGTGGTGGTTGCTATCGTGCAAGCTACTCATCTCTCATTCGTGCTAAATTGATGGCCTCCTCGAGGGAGTTCGATTTAAACATCCGAATCCCATCAAAAATCTCAGCCTTTAAGCCACCCATGAACATTCCCACCAACGCCTTCTGCGTCCATCCACTTACTCTATTGCTAAGCTTCTTGAATTCACATTGATAGTCTCTCAACATCCCTAGTTGCTTGATTCTTGAGAGAGCTTCATCAAAGTCTTCACAGCCTGATGGTCCGAAGCGAGCCCATAATTCCACTTGTAATTTTTCCCATAAAATCACATGTCCTTCTTCTGGTAACATCTTACGAAGCCACTGCCACCACTGGTTGGCCTCCCCTTTAAGGTGATAAGCAGGCATGGGAACCTTTTGGTGTTCTGTCGTGACTTGGTATTCAAAGAATTGTTCCACATGGTTGAACCATTCGGTTGGATCATCTCCTGAAAATTGTGGGAATTCTAACCTCGCCATTTTCGAAGAAATGATCTACCGACCCCCATTGTTGCCTGCTTGGTGATGGTTGTCGTGGTTAGGATTCTCCTAGTTTGCGATCAATATACTCGAAAGTCGATTGATAGCTTCCTCCATTCGCTGAAGTCCTTCGTGAACTATACCGAGTCTTGATTCCAAGTGCTCAATAAGTTCTTTGTTAGTACCCATTAGTAACCCGGCTCTGATACCAATGATAGGTCCCAACACAGAGAATATAAACACTAAGATATTTGTCCTCTTCAGGTGAGAACGTACCACACTTTTGAATGCAAATACTTGATGATTCATTAATGAAAATGTTGACTACTTAAATAAGCAAAGCCAAGCATTACAAACCAAAATACAAGGGAAACTACAACTAACAAATAGAACTTAACAAATGTAAAACAGAATGCAAATAACAGAGCATAATTAACAGAAGATAAATGACGTAAAACTCGCAACACTTCATTCCACTTCTGCACATTGAGCTATGACCCAGTCTTGCATGCAACTCACGTCCCCAAATATTTGGGATTCGGTTTACGCCCCCTCTCAGATCGTCGTGGCTTAACAACCTATCTCTTTAGGGTCACTCTTTTTATTCTGGTTATTGCATAGAGACAATTCAAATGGGGTCGGTTTACGCTTGCCTTCTAGTTTTTTTTAGTTTCAGGTCTTTTACAAATTTAGATCTAAGTGACCTCAAACTAATTGAAGGAGCAATCCCCAATGATATTTGCACCTTAATCTCATTGAAGAAATTAGATGTAAGTAGAAACAATTTTCTAAGTATACCTGCTGGCATCAGTGAACTTACAAATCTAAAAGACCTCAGACTGGGGCATTGCCAGAGTGTCATAATAATTCCAGAGCATCCACCAAGTATCCGAGACGTAGATGCACACAATTGCACTGCCCTTTTTCGAAGCTCATCCAGTGTATGCACATTGCAGGGGTTACAGTTCCTATTCTATAATTGTTCCAAACCAGTTGAGGACCAATCCAGTGATCAAAAGAGAAATGCATTACAAAGATTTCCACATAATGATGCGTCTTCCTCTGCTTTTGTTTTCTCTGTAACTACCACACCTGTTGTGATGCAGAAATTGCTGGAAAATATTACATTTAGTATTTTTTTTCTGGCAGTGGAATTCCCGAGTGGATATGGCATCAGAATGTGGGATCGTTTATAAAAATAGAGCTACCTACAGATTGGTACAATGATGACTTCTTAGGATTTGCTCTCTGTTCTATTCTTGAACATCTCCCTGAGAGAATTATATGTTGATTGAATTCTGATCTTTTTTATTATGGAGACTTGAAGGACTTTGGTCATGATTTCCATTGGAAATGAGACATTGTTCGGTCATAACATGTATGGCTAGGTTATCAACCATGTTTCTAGTTGAGGTTGTTTCAATTCAATGACCCTAATGACTGGAATTACATTGAGATTTCTTTTGAAGCAGCCCACAGATTCAACTCAAGTGCATCCAATGTGGTGAAGAAGTGTGGGGTATGTCTTATATATGCAGAAGATCTTGAAGGAATCCATCCACAAAATAGAAAATTGTTAGGAAGTGTCCCAAATTCCTAATTAGTATAGATTCATTTTTTGTAAAGAATATTATATAGAATATTTCTAGGTTGATATATTAAGTTTGTTGGAAATATCTCTGTGATGTCCCACATCGGATAGGGGAGCAAGTTCCTGGCGCTATATATGTAGAGACTCCTTTTAACCAAGTAGACGCGTTTTAAAGCCATGAGGGCCCCCTTGGGTCCAAAGCGGACAATATCTACATGGTTGGATGCGGGTCGTTATAAATGGTATCAGAGCCGATCCCCGACCCCGGTGTGGGGGTTTGTTTGGCTCCGTAAGGGGTGTTTGTCTGTTTGGCCCCGCAATCCCATGGGACACAACGAGGACATTGTGTCTGCATGGGAGGGTATTTGTGATGTCCCACATCGAATAGGGGAGTAAGTTCCTGGCGCTATATATGTAGAGGCTCCTCTTAACCAAGTAAACGCGTTTTAAAGCCGTAAGGGCCCCTTTGGGCCCAAAGCGGACAATATCTACACTGTTGGGAGTGGGTCATTATAAATGATATCAAATGTAACGCCCAAGTATTTTTTTTAAGGGTAATTTAGGAAATTACTAATAATAATTAAATTAGTTAATTAATTAATTTAATAAAGTGGAAGATGGGTAAAAGTGTAACTTTACGAATAAATACCCTAGGTATAAATTAGAAATTCTATTTCTTTCTGTTCTTTTCTGAATAGAGTTCCTGTTCGCAAAATTTCAGAGAACGTAGGTTGGAGTCAGATTTCAGGGTTGAAGAACAGATCTCTATAGGTAAGATTCTAACCCCTAGTTTAATATTTTAGATTCATTGATTAATTTCAAACACATCAGATATCTTTTAGAAAACCCAAATCTAGATTAGGGTTAGTTTATTTTTATTTTTAATTCGTTTTAATATCAAAATAATAAAAAAAATTAAGATTTTGATTTTATTATTGGAATTTGGGAGATCTTAAGTTTTATTAGATGAAAAAAAAAGAAAAAAAAAATTCCTTGGAAAGTTTCGATTTTAGGTTAGGGTTAATTTTATTTAAAAAAATAAAAAAAAAAAAAAAAAAAAAAAAAAAAAGAGAACGCGTGTGCACAACACTGGAAGGAAGGAAGGAAGGAAAAAAAAAAAAGGGCGTACGCGTGTACTGTGCTACTGGAAGCAAGGAGAAAAAAAAAAAAAAAAAGGCGTGTGCCAAATGGAAGGAAGCCTTTTATATATATATATATAATGAATCATGATGATGGCAATGGAAAAAAAAAAAAAAAAAACTTGCTTTTTGGTTTGGTGTACCCGAGACAACTAGGTAATGGTTGAGTGGCTTTTGAATTGGTTAATTAAAATAATAATAATAATATTTAGTTTTAGATTAATAAATAAGATAATAGTAATAATGGTTTTTTTTTTGTAATAAATAGAATGAGAGATTTAGCAATATATATATATATATATATATATATATAGAATTTTATAATGAAATAAAATTGTAATTTAATTAAATTAGTAATGTGTTATTAGAAACAAATTGGGAATTTATTAATTATAATTAAATAAGGAATAGAGTAATTAAATTATTACTTTGTTAATCAAAAATATTAATCTTAACATTTAGAAATTTTAGGATTATCAGATTTATATTTTGAGGTAAATAGTAATAGTGGTCTTTTTATTGTGTTAGGTGAGGAGTAGACTTTTCAGGGTTATTTTTCCTTCAAGATCTTTGCATATTTTGAGGTAAGGGAAGTTAATGCAATATTTATAAAATTAAATTATCTTATATGTTATTTTGAATTGTGGAAAAGAAAATGATATTTTGTTACCATGCATGGATCAAACTGTTTTGCACTAAATATTATGTTGGAATATTTTGTTTTATTTATGACACAAAATATGGAGATATTATGTTGTGTAAATTTGAATACTTGAATAAAAACATCACTCTGGTTTATTTGGCCCTTGTTAACGGGATATAATAGTTGACTATTCGGCCCTGTCAACGGGATATAATAATTGACCTTTACATTTCATGGTAGGAATGTAATTGATTTGGACCCCAACCTCTAGGGGTTTGGTTAGAGGTTACTAGTACTAGTAGTGTTTGGTTCCTTCCACCAGGAACAATTTGAGGCTAGACACCCATTTGAAAAGTCTCACCTAATTGGGCATTTGATATTTGATAACCAGAGTAATGAAAATTGAATGGATTTGATTGAATCTTATGTGAAAGTGTTTGAATTTGATATGAAAATGGTTAGTTGAATTTTGAATATATAGTATTTTTGAAACTCTGATATTTGATGAGAAAAAAAAAATGATATCTCCTATTTGAAATGAAAATATTTGATCCATGAACTGCATTAATATTCCTTATTGGGTTGTGAGCTCATTCCCAATTGTTGAAAATTTTTCAGGTACTCTTAGTTCGGGTGAGGAGTGATGGCTAGGCTGAGGAATGGTCATCATTAGGATTTGACTTAGGATTTTATGTTGGATTTTGTTTAACTGTTAGTTATGTTCATTTGGATCCTTTGGTATTTAGAAGTTATTTGGATATTGATCATTCAAATTTTATGTTAGATCAAAGTTGAGTTTTGGAGATTTGAAATTTGTTCTAGTACTTGAATTGTTTAAGTTTGTAATTTTTTTGACAATGGATTTTGGATAGTGGATGTTTTAGTGTTGAAATCGAATTTTCAGGATCTTAGATTTTGTTCCGCTACTCTGAACAGGTACTTGGTAATTGGTAACTTCCGATTACAAGATAATTGTTTGGGTCAGGTTACACTATAAGCCTTCGGGTTTGAAGTGTGAAATGACCATCACGCCCTTGGAGTGGGTCTTGGGGCGTGACAGAGTGGTATCAGAGCACTAGGTTTTGATCTTGATGGGAATTTGAATTGGTTTAGATTGGGGATAGATGAGTGACGCATTTGTTTAAGTTTTAGTTTCATTTAGTATAAATTCCAATTCTTTCTTTATTTGGAAATTTTCTAATTGATTCTTTAGTGACTAATTTAGTTATGCCTTATTATTTTAGGACATCATGCCACCAAGAAGAGCAGCTTCTTCACAAAACAGTCAGGCTAATGATGATGTACCTCCAATTGAGGGTTTGCCTCCTGTGAGTGCAGAAGGGATCTATAGGTATCTTGGGACACTAGCTGGTTTAGTTGAACGCCAAGCTCGAGCTGCTGGGACTAATGTTCAGGGACAGTCTTCATCTTCTAGGGGTAGCTCTTTTGATGACTTCAAGAAATTGGGTCCTCCTTACTTTTCTAGTGCTACAGATCCCACAGAGGCAGAGGCTTGGATCCTTAAGATGGAGAAATTCTTTGGTGTAATAGATTGCTCTGAGGAGCAAAAAGCCTCTTATGCAGCTTTTATGTTAGATAAAGAGGCAGATCATTGGTGGCGTATGACTAGGAGACTTTTGGAGGATCAGGTACCCATAACATGGAGACAATTTAGGGAGGCTTTCTACAAGAAGTATTTTCCTAACAGTGTTAGGCGGCAGAAGGTGGGAGAGTTTATTCGTTTGGAACAGGGGGATATGACTGTGGCTCAATATGAGGCTAAATTTACAGAGTTATCACGTTTTTCCCCACAATTGATTGCTACAGAGGAGGAAAAGGTATTAAAGTTTCAGGATGGATTGAAGCCTTATTTGAAGAACAAGATATCTATTCTGAAGCTTGGTGTCTATTCAGAGGTTGTTGATAGAGCCCTTATAGCAAAGAAAGATAATGAGGAGCTTCATTAGTATAGGGAACAACAAAGGAAGCGAAATAGGAGTGATGGTGCTCATGGTAATCAAGCACAGCGAAGGTCTACATCAGGAAGAAATCATAATAAAGGGAAGGCAACGCAGAATTTAGATGGGCCTTGTCCTACTTGTGGTAAGAAGCATGGGGGTAGGCCATGCTATAGAGAGATTGGAGTTTGCTTTGGTTGTGGGAAGCAAGGACATTTGATCAGAGATTGTCCAGAGAATAGGAAGTTCATCACTGGGAAGCCTAAAGAGGAAAATAAGGAGGATAAACAGAAACCCAAAGCCCAAGGACGGGTGTTTGCTATGACTCATCGAGATACTCAGGCCACTTCTGATGTGGTGACAGGTACTCTCCGAATCCACACCTTATTTGCTAGAGTCTTGATTGATCCTGGATCAACACACTCTTTTGTTTCAGTATCTTTTGCTGGTTTGTTGGGTTTGCCTATTGCTAGCATGGACTTTGATTTGATTGTTGCTACTCCTATGGGAGATTCTGTTGTGGCCAATAGAATGCTTAGAAATTGTATTATGATGATTGGTTATAGGGAAATGCCAGTTGACTTAGCACTCCTTGACCTTCAGGATTTTGATGTGATTTTGGGGATGGATTGGTTAGCTTCCTACCATGTCTCTGTTGACTGTTTTGAGAAAAGGGTGACATTTAGTATTCCTGGTCAACCTAAGTTTAGCTTTGAAGGGAAGCATGTGGACAGACCACTGCGTATGATCTCAGCCTTGCGAGCTAGTAGCTTGCTCAAGAAGGGTTGCCAAGGATTTTTGGCTAGTGTGATGAGTAATGAAAGTGATTTGAAGTTGGAAGACATACCCATAGTAAGGGAGTATCCTGATGTCTTTCCAGAGGATTTGCCTGGCTTGCCACCAGAGCGAGAGGTGGAGTTCACCATCGATCTGGTACCAGGAACAAGTCTTATGTCTAAGGCCCCATACAAGATGGCACCTGTGGAGCTTAAGGAGTTGAAAGTTCAGCTTCAAGAGTTATTAAACAAGGGTTTTATCAAGCCCAGTGTTTCACCTTGGGGAGCTCCTGTTCTATTTGTGAAAAAGAAAGATGGCTCAATGAGACTTTGCATTGACTATAGGGAGTTGAATAAGGTGACAGTGAGGAACAAGTATCCCCTTCCTCGGATTGATGATTTGTTTGATCAGCTACAAGGTGCTTGTGTGTTCTCTAAGATTGATCTTCGGTCTGGTTATCGTCAGTTAAGGGTTAGAAGTGAAAATGTACCCAAGACTGCTTTTCGAACTAGATACGGGCATTATGAATTTTTGGTTATGCCTTTTGGTTTGACTAATGCACCTGCTGCTTTTATGGACTTAATGAATAGGGTATTCAAGCCCTATCTAGATCAGTTTGTGGTGGTTTTTATAGATGACATATTGGTATACTTAAGAAGTAGAGAGGAGCATGAGGGTCATTTGAGTATTGTATTATAGACCCTCAGAGATAAGCAGTTGTATGCTAAACTGAAGAAGTGTGAGTTTTGGTTAGACCGAATTTCTTTCCTTGGGCATGTGGTAAGCAATGATGGCATCTCAGTTAACCCTGGAAAGGTAGATGTTGTAGCTAATTGGAGAAGACCTAGTACTGTGATTGAGATTCGAAGTTTCTTGGGACTTGCTGGTTACTATAGGCCGTTTATAGAAGGGTTCTCTAAGATTGCCCTACTTTTAACTAAGTTGACACAGAAGGGAGTTAAGTTTGAGTGGTCTGATGATTGTGAATGTAGCTTCCAAGATTTGAAGAATAGATTAGTGTCAGCTCCTATTTTGACTATCCCTTCAGGTTCAGGAGGATTTGTGGTGTATAGTGATGCCTCTCATCAGGGTTTGGGTTGTGTTCTTATGCAGCATGGGAGAGTTGTAGCTTATGCTTCTAGACAGTTGAAGCCTTATGAAAGGAACTACCCTACTCATGATTTGGAGTTAGCTGTTGTGGTTTTTGCACTTAAGATTTGGAGACATTTTCTTTTTGGTGAAACTTGTGAGATATTCACAGATCATAAGAGTTTGAAGTATCTATTTTCCCAAAAGGAGTTGAACATGAGACAGAGAAGATGGATAGAACTACTTAAGCACTATGATTGTATTATTCAGTATCATCCTGGAAAGGCGAATGTTGTAGTTGATGCCTTGAGTAGGAAGTCAGTTGGTTCTCTAGCAGCTATTAGAGGCTGTCAAAAGCAGTTACTTGAAGAGTTGAGGAGTCTATAAGTCCACTTTCGAGTTATGGGCTTAGGAGCACTTGTAGCAAATTTCAGAGTACAACCAGACTTAGTTGGGAGAATTAAGACCCTACAAAAGAATGATTCCCAATTAGTGCAAGTTATGGAGGAAGTTAAGATAGACAGTAAGCCTGATTTTGTTTTGTCAGATGATGAGATCTTAAGATTTGGGACTAGACTTTGTGTCCCAAATGATGAAGACTTAAGGAGGGAGCTTTTAGAGGAAGCTCATTGTTCCAAGTTTGCAATCCACCCAGGAGGGACAAAGATGTACAAGGATTTGAGGCAAAACTATTGGTGGTCAGGTATGAAGCGTGATATTGCACAATTTGTGGCTCAGTGTTTAGTGTGTCAACAGGTGAAGGCTGAGCATGGATATTTACTTACCAAAGTTTTATTTTAATATTTAATTTTGCCCGTGTGATTGTTTTATTTTAATATCTAAATAGACTAAAGTAGAAACAAAAAAAATAATTAAAATTAATTTATTTACCAAAGTTTTATTTTAATATTTAATTTTGTGCATGGATATTTACTTAAATATAACATATGCAAGTATAAATAATAAGTGCAACTTGACAATGTTTTCCATGAAAGTTAAGCTATTGTAGAGGTTGTATAAGGATGTGATAAGAGACAAAAGTCATCTTATTCTATGAGACAATATATAACAACCATTATAGTTTGTTTCCCTTTGAAAGGTGGTAGACCTTCAACAAAATCCATGGAGATATTAAAACATCTTGTGATGGAATGAGCAATGGTTTTAGTAAACCTTATTAAGTGCATAGCATTAGAAAGGCATTGGAGTTTATGGTTTACCAATTCCTTTCAAATTTTAAAAAAATTACAATAGTAAAAGAAAGTGAGCAATCTCTTTTGGTCATTGCAATGCATGGTTGCTATACTATATAATGAGGTTTGACTTAGTAGTAGGAGTGATTGAGCTCACAACTTGCACATTGACACCTATTGAGGAGTCAAGGTGCAGTCTTGTAATTCTCTCGAAACACTATGCCCAGTCCAGGTGGTGTTTGGATGAATTGGCAAAGACCATTAAGTGCAAGAACCAAAATGGAAAATTAGTTTTTCTGATTTTCTACCACCTGGAACCATCCTATGTGCGAAAACAGATGGAAAGTTATGGAGAAGCATTTGCCCGTCATAAAGACCATGAGGATGGAAAGAGGAAGGTAGAGAGGTGGGGGACAGCGTTGATGGAAGTGGCTAATCTTTCTGGATGGCATGTACAGAATGGGTAAATATTGTTGGGCTTTGTGGAGCCTAGTTTTTTTTTATCCAGTTTGACGACCCGACCCGAATAATATTGCATGGCTTTTTAATGGGAGATTTATTGAGGCCTGTTGGGCCCATTTAACCCATTGTGGAACCACCTTTTGTAATTAGGGTTTTTTAGTGTGGTGGTGTTGCCATGTTATATATATAGAGAGAATATTGTAGCCGCTATGTTGTACTTTGTATTCTTCCCTGATAATAGTGATATCCTTGCAACTCCGTGGATGTAGGCAAATTGCCGAACCACGTAAATACTATCTTGTGCGTGTGATTGTTTTTTCTTTGGCGTGTGTTTTCTCTAATTTTTGTTTCTCACGGGTTGGGAATTCGGTTTAATTCCCTACAACTGGTATCAGAGCCTAGGGTTAGGTTTGAGTGGGAGCAATGGCAGAGGAAGCAGGAAAGGCGTTTGGAATAGAAAAGTTTGATGGCACAAACTTTGCGTATTGGAGGATGCAGATTGAAGATTATCTCTATGGGAGGAAATTGCATCTGCCTCTTTTGGGGACAAAACCTGAGAGTATGAAGGCTGAGGAATGGGCGCTTCTTGACAGACAGGTTCTAGGAGTTATTAGGTTAACTTTGTCTAGGTCTGTTGCACACAATGTTGTAAAGGAGAAGACCACAGCAGATCTGATGAAGGCTTTGTCCGGTATGTATGAAAAGTCGTCTGCAAACAATAAGGTGCATCTGATGAAGAAATTGTTCAATTTGAAGATGGCAGAGAATGCATCAATAGCACAACATCTGAATGAATTTAATACAATCACAAATCAATTGTCATCTGTAGAAATTGATTTTGATGATGAGATTCGTGCTCTGATCGTCTTGGCTTCTTTGCCAAACAGTTGGGAGGCAATGAGGATGGCAGTAAGCAATTCTACGGGAAAGGAAAAGCTCAAGTACAATGATATACGAGATTTAATTCTGGCTGAGGAGATTCGCCAAAGAGATGCAGGTGAAACCTCAGGATCTGGTTCTGCCCTAAACCTTGAGACAAGAGGCAGAGGTAATAACAGAAATTCAAATCAGGGTAGATCAAATTCCAGAAATTCTAATCGGAACAGAAGCAAATCTAGGTCAGGCCAACAAGTACAATGCTGGAATTGTGGGAAAACAGGTCACTTCAAAAGGCAATGCAAAAGCCCTAAGAAGAAGAATGAAGATGATTCTACTAATGCTGTAATAGAAAAGATATAGGATGCATTACTTCTTGCAATAGACAATCCACTAGATGATTGGGTTTTGGATTCAGGAGCTTCGTTTCATACCACTCCACACCGAGAAATCATACAGAATTATGTTGCAGGTGATTTTGGTAAGGTGTATTTGGCTAATGGTTCAGCCTTGGATGTTGTGGGTCTGGGAGATGTCCGGATATCGTTGCCCAATGGGTCTGTTTGGTTACTGGAGAAGGTTCGACATATTCCTGACCTGAAGAGGAATCTGATTTCTGTTGGACAATTTGATGATGAAGGACATGCAATACTATTTGTTGGTGGTACTTGGAAGGTTACAAAGGGAGCTAAGGTATTGGCTCGTGGAAAGAAGACCGGTACTCTGTATATGACCTCATGTCCAAAAGACACAATTGCAGTTGCTGATACAAGTACTGATACAAGCCTATGGCACCGCAGACTTGGTCACATGAGTGAGAAAGGGATGAAGATGTTGCTGTCAAAAGGAAAACTACCAGAATTGAAGTCCATTGATTTTGACATGTGTGAAAGTTGCATCTTAGGAAAGCAAAAAAAGGTGAGCTTCTTGAAAACTGGCAAGACACCGAAGGCTGAAAAATTGGAACTAGTACACACTGATTTGTGGGGGCCTTCTCCGGTTGCATCCCTAGGAGGTTCAAGGTACTACATCACTTTTATTGATGACTCTAGTAGAAAGGTATGGGTTTATTTTCTGAAAAATAAATCTGATGTATTTGTAACTTTTAAGAAGTGAAATGCCATGATTGAGACAGAAACAGATTTGAAAGTAAAATGTTTGAGGTCAGATAATGGAGGAGAGTACATAGATGGAGGGTTCAGTGAGTATTGTGCTGCACAGGGAATTAGGATGGAGAAGACCATTCCTGGGACACCACAACATAATGGTGTAGCTGAGCGCATGAATAGAACTCTCAATGAGCGTGCTAGAAGTATGAGGTTGCATGCTAGACTACCAAAAACTTTTGGGCTGATGCTGTTAGCACTGCGGCTTACCTGATAAACCGAGGACCATCAGTTCCCATGGAGTTCAGACTTCCTGAGAAGGTTTGGAGTGGTAAAAAGGTGAAGTTTTCACATTTAAAAGTTTTTTGTTGTGTTTCTTATGTTCATATTGATTCTGATGCTCGTAGTAAACTTGATGCAAAGTCAAAAATATGTTTTTTCATTGGCTATGGTGATGAGAAATTTGGCTATAGGTTTTGGGATGAACAAAACAGGAAAATCATCAGAAGTAGAAATGTGATATTTAATGAACAGGTTATGTACAAGGACAGGTCAACTGTAATGTCAGATGTTACAGAAATAGATCAAAAGAAATCTGAGTTTGTCAACTTAGATGAATTGACTGAAAGTACTATCCAAAAAAGGGGTGAAGAAGACAAGGAGAATGTAAATTCACAGGTAGATTTGAGTACACCTGTAGCTGAAGTTCGCAGATCTTCCAGGAACATTAGACCTCCACAGCGTTATTCACCTGTTTTAAATTATCTTCTGTTGACTGATGGTGGTGAGCCAGAGTGTTATAATGAAGCCTTGCAAGATGAGAATTCAAGCAAGTGAGAGTTAGCCATGAAGGATGAGATGGATTCCCTGTTGGGGAATCAGACATAGGAACTAACTGAATTGCCAGTAGGAAAGAAGGCTTTGCACAACAAGTGGGTATACAGAATAAAGAATGAGCATGATGGTAGCAAACGTTACAAGGCCAGATTAGTTGTTAAAGGGTTCCAGCAGAAGGAAGGCATTGACTACACAGAGATATTTTCTCCAGTTGTGAAGATGTCAACAATTAGACTTGTACTTGGAATGGTGGCTACAGAAAACTTACATCTTGAGCAGTTAGATGTGAAGACAGCATTCCTTCATGGTGACTTGGAGGAAGACCTTTACATGATTCAGCCAGAAGGGTTCATTGTTAAGGGACAAGAGAATCTAGTC
The DNA here is from genome assembly GCF_004353265.1 of Vitis riparia. NCBI lineage: Eukaryota > Viridiplantae > Streptophyta > Magnoliopsida > Vitales > Vitaceae > Vitis > Vitis riparia. The sequence continues at coordinate 28,756,217 of NC_048448.1, read as the reverse complement.
TACAAACTGAGAAAAAGCTTGTATGGCCTTGAACAAGCTCCTAGACAGTGGTACAAGAAGTTTGACAATTTTATGCATAGAATTGGGTTCAAGAGATGTGAAGCTGATCACTGTTGCTATGT